>NC_041342.1:35408096-35478096 GCF_004354835.1 Perca flavescens
CACAGCCTGTTCTCACCCCAACCACAGCCTGTTCTGTTGTTCTCTCCACAGCCTGTTCTCAAACCACAGTTCTCACCCCAGTTCTCACCCCAACCACAGCCTGTTCTCACCCCAACCACACCCACAACCACAGTCTGTTCTCACCCCAACCACAGCCTGTTCTCACCCCAACCACAGCCTGTTCTCACCCCAACCACAGTCTGTTCTCACCCCAACCACAGCCTGTTCTCACCCCAACCACAGTCTGTTCTCACCCCAACCACAGCCTGTTCTCACCCCAACCACAGCCTGTTCTCACCCCAACCACAGCCTGTTCTCACCCCAACCACAGTCTGTTCTCACCCCCAACCTGTTCTCAGCCTGTTCTCACCCCAACCACAGCCTGTTCTCACCCCAACCACAGCCTGTTCTCACCCCAACCACAGCCTGTTCTCACCCCAACCACAGCCTGTTCTCACCCCAACCACAGCCTGTTCTCACCCCAACCACAGCCACTGTTCTCCCCCAACCACAGTTGTTCTCACCCCAACCACAGCCTGTTCTCACCCCAACCACAGCCTGTTCTCACCCCAACCACAGCCTGTTCTCACCCCAACCACAGCCTGTTCTCACCCCAACCACAACCACAGTCTGTTCTCACCCCAACCACAGCCTGTTCTCACCCCAACCACAGCCTGTTCTCACCCCAACCACAGTTCTCACCCCAACCACAGCCTGTTCTCACCCCAACCACAGCCTGTTCTCACCCCAACCACAGCCTGTTCTCACCCCAACCACAGTCCTGTTCTCCCCCAACCACAGCCTGTTCTCACCCCAACCACAGCCTGTTCTCACCCCAACCACAGCCTGTTCTCACCCCAACCACAGTCTGTTCTCACCCCAACCACAGCCTGTTCTCACCCCAACCACCACTCAGCCACAGCCTGTTCTCAACCCCAACCACAGCCTGTTCTCCCCCAACCACAGTCTGTTCTCACCCCAACCACAGTCTGTTCCACAGCCTGTTCTCACCCCAACCACAGTTCTCCCCCAACCACAGCCTGTTCTCACCCCAACCACAGCCTGTTCTCAGCCTGTTCTCACCCCAACCACAGCCTGTTCTCACCCCCAAGCCACAACCACAGCCTGTTCTCACCCCCAACCACAGCCTGTTCTCACCCCAACCACAGTCTGTTCTCACCCCAACCACAGCCTGTTCTCACCCCAACCACAGTCTGTTCTCACCCCAACCACAGCCTGTTCAGCCTGTTCTCACCCCCCAACCACAGCCTGTTGTTCTCCCCCAACCACAGCCTGTTCTCACCCCAACCACAGCCTGTTCTCACCCCAACCACAGCCTGTTCTCACCCCAACCACAGCCTGTTCTCACCCCAACCACAGCCTGTTCTCACCCCAACCACAGCCTGTTCTCACCCCAACCACAGTCTGTTCTCACCCCAACCACAGCCTGTTCTCACCCCAACCACCAGCCTGTTCTCACCCCAACCACAGCCTGTTCTCACCCCAACCACAGCCTGTTCTCACCCCAACCACAGTCTGTTCTCACCCCAACCACAGCCTGTTCTCACCCCAACCAGTCTGTTCTCACCCCAACCACAGCCTGTTCTCACCCCAACCACAGCCTGTTCTCACCCCAACCACAGCCTGTTCTCACCCCAACCACAGCCTGTTCTCACCCCAACCACAACCACAGCCTGTTCTCACCCCAACCACAGCCTGTTCTCACCCCAACCACAGCCTGTTCTCACCCCAACCACAGCCTGTTCTCACCCCAACCACAGCCTGTTCTCACCCCAACCACAGCCTGTTCTCACCCCAACCACAGCCTGTTCTCCCCAACCACAGCCTGTTCTCACCCCAACAGCCTGTTACAGAACCACAGCCTGTTCTGTTCCAACCACCCCAACCACAACCACAGTCTGTTCTCACCCCCACAACCACAGCCTGTTCTCACCCCAACCACAGCCTGTTCTCACCCCAACCACAGTCAGTTCTGTGTTCTCACCCCAACCACAACTGTTCTCACCCCCAACCACAGCCTGTTCTCACCCCAACCACAGTCTGTTCTCACCCCAACCACAGCCTGTTCTCACCCCAACCACAGCCTGTTCTCACCCCAACCACAGCCTGTTCTCACCCCAACCACAGTCTGTTCTCACCCCCCAACCACAGCCTGTTCTCACCCCAACCAACCCCAACCACAGCCTGTTCTCACCCCAACCACAGCCTGTTCTCACCCCAACCACAACCTGTTCTCACCCCAACCACAGTCTGTTCTCAACCCAGTCTGTTCTCACCCCAACCACAGCCTGTTCTCACCCCAACCACAGCCTGTTCTCACCCCAACCACAGCCTGTTCTCACCCCAACCACAGCCTGTTCTCACCCCAACCACAGCCTGTTCTCACCCCAACCACAGCCTGTTCTCACCCCAACCACAGCCTGTTCTCACCCCAACCACAGCCCCAACTCACCCCAACCACAGCCTGTTCTCACCCCAACCACAGCCTGTTCCCACCCCAACCACAGTCTGTTCTCACCCCAACCACAGCCTGTTCTCACCCCAACCACAGCCTGTTCTCACCCCAACCACAGCCTGTTCTCACCCCAACCAACCACCCCCCACCACAGCCTGTTCTCACCCCAACCACAGCCTGTTCTCACCCCAACCACAGCCTGTTCTCACCCCAACCACAGCCTGTTCTCACCCCAACCACAACCTGTTCTCACCCCAACCACAGTCTGTTCTCACCCCAACCACAGCCTGTTCTCCCCAACCCCCTGTTCTCCACCCCAGCCTGTTCTCACCCCAACCACAGTCTGTTCTCACCCCAACCAGAACATGTTCTCACCCCAACCACAGTCTGTTCTCACCCCAACCACAGCCTGTTCTCACCCCAACCACAGTCTGTTCTCACCCCAACCAGAACATGTTCTCACCCCAACCACAGGCTGGTCCGGGAGGTTCAGAGGAACCGGTACCAGCAGGTTCAGAGGAAGGGTCTTTCTTGCGGCTGTCACCCTACTGAACTCTTGCTCTGCATCCCAGTGACTATTTAACCTACTTATGCTCTCGATTGTAACTTCAAAGTTAAATAAAAAATCGTATAAACTCATCAAAGGTTCATCATCTTTCATTTTTATTTTTTATTTCATCACAAAACAAAGTCAGATGTTCAGTTTAATCTGCTTTTTTATTTAAGGAAAACAATCATTCTGACAGTGTGACGATCAAAAAAGATGTTTTAGAAAATACCCAAACATTTGTGTAATAAAGTGAAGTAATAAAGATTCTCCGCCTCAGCAACAGGAAGTTGATTCCTCTGCAGCCTCAGCGCTCTTGTTATGACCCTGAACAGGAAACTCGGATCAGAACATGATGGGTGAAGTGTGACTGGAACACTAAACTGAGATTAAAGGAAATACTCACAGCTGATTGGTCCAACAGTGACAGGAAGCTGATTGGCTGCGGTGGCGGACCGAGCTCGTCGCCTGGAACAGTTCTAAAGGGAATAAATCAAAACTTTATTGATACACAAAGGTACACAGAAACACAAGAAATAGAGACTCAAGATGACTTAAAAAGTACAAAAAGCGTTAAAAAATCAGTTAAATACATAATCAGTTTACTACGTTCATTGAATTTTTGTGTTTTAGTTAATTTTATAGCTTTTTAAGAAAAAATAGTGATAAAAGAACTTTGAAAAAAGTGACAAAAATTTCAAAAAAAGTGACAAATGTAAAAGAAAAGCTTTAAAAATCTGTGTGCATGTGTGTGTGTCTGTGTGTGTGTGCGTGTGTGTATGTGTTTGTGTGTGTTTGTGTGTGTGTGTGTGTGTGTGTGTGTGTGTGTGTGTGTGTGTGTGTGTGTGTGTGTGTCTGTGTCTGTGTATCTGTGTGTGTGTGTGTGTGTGTTTGTGTGTGTGTGTGTGTGTGTATATATGTGTGTGTGTGTGTGTGTGTATATATATATGTGTGTGTGTGTGTGTGTGTCTGTGTGTGTGTATGTGTATGTCTGTGTGTTTATGTGTGTCTCTGTGTGTGTGTGTGTGTGTGTGTGTTTTATGTGTGTGTATGTCTGTGTGTGTGTGTCCTTCTTTGTGTGTGTGTGTCTGTGTCTGTGTGTGTGCGCGTGTGTTTGTGTTTCTGTGTGTGTGTGTATATGTGTGCGTGTCTGTGTGTGTGTGTGTGTGTGTGTGTGTGTGTGTGTGTGTGTGTGTGTGTCTGTGTGTATATGTTTGTGTGTGTGTGTGTGTGTGTGTGTCTGTGTGTGTGTGTGTGTGTGTGTGTGTCTGTTTGTGTGTGTGTGTGTGTGTGTGTGTGTGTGTGTGTGTGTGTGTGTGTGTGTGTGTGTGTGTGTGTGTGTGTGTGTGTGTGTGTGTGTGTGTGTGTGTGTGTGTGTGTGTGTGTGTGTGTGTGTGTGTGTGTGTGTGTGTGTGTGTGTGTGTGTGTGTGTGTGTGTGTGTGTGTGTGTGTGTGTGTGTGTGTGTGTGTGTGTGTGTGTGTGTGTGTGTGTGTGTGTGTGTGTGTGTGTGTGTGTGTGTGTGTGTGTGTGTGTGTGTGTGTGTGTGTGTGTGTGTGTGTGTGTGTGTGTGTGTGTGTGTGTGTGTGTGTGTGTGTGTGTGTGTGTGTGTGTGTGTCTGTGTGTCTGTGTGTGTGTGTTTATGTGTGTGTGTCTGTGTGTGTGTGTGTGTGTGTGTGTGTGTAGGCCTTCTTCAGGCCAAGTATGTTGGACTCACAGGGCTGCAGGGGCCTCTGTCCCGGTCACACAGGCTGATCCGGCAGTGCAGATAAACGTCCTCAAAGGTCCCGTGGTAGAGGAACAGCAGCGCCGAGAAGCGAGCTCGCTGCGACACACCGCTTTCTGCCACCTTCACATGGCGAGGGTCAACTGGACACCTGGTGGGGAGAGCCAATCACAAAGCAGCTCATGTTCTGTTCACACGTGTGCAATCTAACCCTAACCCTAACATCAAAGATGTTTATATTAACTGATTGAAGATTAAAAACACTATATACGGTATTTTAGAACACTTTGGTATTTATTTGAACTCAATAGATTGCAGCCTGCCATTTGATATGCATAGAAATAAAAACATAAAAAATAAATATTGGAAATAAAATTCAAGTGCACAATTAAGACAAACAAATGTAAACTTGGGTAAAAAGAAACAAAGGAAAATCTGGCTATTAAGTAGTGCAAATCTCTGAAATCGTATATATATATATATACACTATCCAACTCTTTTAATAAAGTGGCTCCGTCTCCTTCGCTGGAGCTCACGCTAGTTGCATTTGGGCTCGGGGTTAGCAGCAGCAACAAGTGTCGTGTTAGCATGTGTTGATGTGAGGGGCTTCGTAAGATTGGAGTTGCTTGAAGCAGACGTGGATAAAGTCTTTTTTTCCTGGGCATAGCGTGCATGTTGCATAAACATTCTTGCCTTTAATTTCAATGAGCGAGAAGTAGTGCCGGTACTTCCAGTTCGAGAACGCTACCTATGAATGTCCCTGGCTCGTTCCCATTGTCGCTGTCTTGTGTTTAGTGGTAGTCAGAGCATGCAGTGTCTCAGCGTGAGCAGGGCATCCGCCCACCCAGCCAATCAGCATCGCATTTGCAATGGTGTCATCATCCCCCCTGCTCTCTCCAGGCAGCTGGTGTGCAGCCAAAGCCTGACACCTCGCGCTTCATTCAACCAAATTGTAGTAACACGCCATTTTATATTCTCAGTAATGATAACGGCGTTGCAACGATGGGAAAAGTAATTAATTAGATTACTCCATTACTGAAAACATAACGCTGTTAGTAACGCCGTTATACTTAAACGCTGTTACTCCCAACACTGGAAGTAAGGTGAGGAAGTAGAAGAGCGCCAAATGTCCTGGTAAAGAGGCAGGTTGGGGGGGGGGACGGCAGGGGGGTTAACCAAACAACGGACTTTGACCCAGGAGACGGGGGCTCATCTCCTGTTTGAAATGGAAAGGAAACAGTCACCTTCAGGAAGTGAAGTCACGTCTGATTTGAACCCAGACCTCCATCATTTTATCAACTTAACTCACTAGTTTTGGTGTCTAAACCTAACCAAACCGGGACCGTTTCACAAAATTAACCACGTGTTTAAAACTGCCACCGTTACCTTCTCTTGTTTAGAGCTGCAGGTTAGGACCCAAATGCAAAAGAGGAGACAAGGATTTTCAGTGATTCAGTGACTTAAATAAACTTTCAGTCAAAGCAGGAAATAAATCAGATAAAAAACCAAGAACACATTAAAGTCAGAGTGAGCTGAGTTGTAATGAATCTGGTCACCTGTTCTGGATCAGGTCGTATGTGGCAGGATCATCGGCGCTGGACGAGTTTGTGACGTAGCAGTGCTCCAGAAGGAGCACGAAGTGGTTGTTGTCGTAGTTTTCCACAGAGACGCCGACGTGCAGGGCGGTGCCCAGCGGCAGGCTGACTGGGCCAGCGGGGAATGGCTCGCTGTAGTCCGGCCTCTTGTACAGAGTAATCCGCGCCCTGGTGGGGTCACCTGAACGCACCAAGCCGACTCTACGATGGCAGAGAGACGAGACACGTTAAGAGAAGACACACAGGGGAACTGAAGTAACAACACTCGACTCTCACGACATAGACTATGAAACTGAATCCCTTCATATCATCTTAAATTACCAATACTTTACCCATTGATAATGACAAAATTAAAGTATTCTAATTGGATTTTAAGGGTTTCCATAAAGCGTAACTCTCGCCAAAATGCAACCTGAATATGGTTAATATACCTGAGTCAAAACTTTCGTTTAAAAGCATATTTAGGACAGAAACACCACTTTTAAGTATGGTTGGGTACCAAAACTCGGTGCCAATAGGGCACCGGTGCTGACGTAAACGATAGTAACGAGACCGAATAACAACGAAAATGTTGGTGTCTGACTTTATACTACACTCAAAGGAGGTAAGGTTAGCTTACCGTTAGCTAGCAGCTGGATTAAACACGGTTAAATTGCTGACAGTTAAACAGTGTAAAGTATGACTGTATTTCACTGTAGAGGATTCCAACACCGGGACCTAACAGTCTGTAGCTGCCATTGTGGGAACAACAACACATTTTGCTCCAAGTATCGCCAGGGGCTCTACACATGAACTCAGCATTGAGAACACTGTTTGTGTTCATGGTTTACTAAAAACAAAGGTTTTAACAACTCACTGTAGCACTTGTTGTTTAGGCTTGCGGTCCATCTTGCCAGTCAAAAAGAGTCGATCTCTGAATGCAACGTAACAGAGAGGAGAGTTAAGATGCAACGTAACCGAGAGGAGAGTTAAGATGCAAAGTAACCGAGAGGAGAGTTAAGATGCAACGTAACCGAGAGGAGAGTTAAGATGCAACGTAACCGAGAGGAGAGTTAAGATGCAAAGTAACCCGAGAGGAGAGTTAAGATGCAACGTAACCGAGAGGAGAGTAAAGATGCAACGTAACCGAGAGGAGAGTTAAGATGCAACGTAACCGAGAGGAGAGTTAAGATGCAACGTAACCGAGAGGAGAGTTAAGATGCAACGTAACCGAGAGGAGAGTTAAGATGCAACGTAACCGAGAGGAGAGTTAAGATGCAACGTAACCAAGAGGAGAGTTAAGATGCAACGTAACCGAGAGGAGAGTTAAGATGGAACGTAACAGAGAGGAGAGTTAAGATGCAACTTAACCGAGAGGAGAGTTAAGATGCAACTTAACCGAGAGGAGAGTTAAGATGGACATTAACAGAGAGGAGAGTTAAGATGGACATTAACAGAGAGGAGAGTTAAGATGCAACGTAACCGAGAGGAGAGTTAAGATGCAACGTAACCGAGAGGAGAGTTAAGATGCAACGTAACCGAGAGGAGAGTTAAGATGCAACGTAACCGAGAGGAGAGTTAAGATGCAACGTAACCGAGAGGAGAGTTAAGATGCAACGTAACCGAGAGGAGAGTTAAGATGCAACGTAACTGAGAGGAGAGTTAAGATGGACATTAACAGAGAGGAGAGTTAAGATGCAACGTAACCAAGAGGAGAGTTAAGATGCAATGTAACCGAGAGGAGAGTTAAGATGCAACATAACAGAGAGGAGGGTTAAGATGCAACGTAACCGAGAGGAGAGTTAAGATGGAACGTAACCGAGAGGAGAGTTAAGATGGAACGTAACAGAGAGGAGAGTTAAGATGCAACGTAACCGAGAAGAGAGTTAAGATGGAACGTAACCAAGAGGAGAGTTAAGATGCAACGTAACCGAGAGGAGAGTTAAGATGCAACGTAACAGAGAAGAGAGTTAGGATGGACATTAACAGAGAGGAGAGTTAAGATGGAAAGCTCCTAAAGCTTAGTTCCAGATAAATGCACAAATAATTTGTAGTTTTCTTCTTAGTGAAAAACAATATTGACCTTTTAGTCGAAAAAGGAGCCTCATATAATAATGACATGTCCACCTATGTAGTCCGTTCATTCGCATTCAAAGATCGACTCTTTTTGACTGATAAGATGGTGGCGAGTGTAAACAACAACCGATAAAGTGAGTTGTTAAAACATTTATTTTTAGTAAACTCTGTGAACACAAACAATGTTCTCAATGCTGAGTTCATGTGTAGAGACCCTGGTGATACTTGGAGCAAAGTCTCATGTCGTGTCGAGCCTTCTCAGTGTTTTAAAAATAGTGATTGGGATGCTATCATAGTAGTGCCCCAGCACTCCCATTCAAAAGGCCATTTGACCCAAATCCATAATAGGGTCAATCCTAAAAGTGGCGTTTCCGTCTTAATTATGCTTTTAAACAAAAGTTTGACTCGGGTACGTTCACAAAAACACCCTAGGTTGCATTTTGGCGAGAGTTACGCTTTAATGAGTGCTTTAATGAGCGTATATGAAGACATTTTAAAGGATTATCTGCAGTTTCAAAGCTTTTTAAGGAGAAAAACAAAAGTTCTAATTGACCATATGACTCACGGCAGCTGGTATCGAATGGCGGTGTCCAGGCTGGTGATGTTATTGAGCGGGAAGACGCAGGAAAACGGGAAGCTCATCGGGATGGAGAGCGAGTCGTTGGACCAATCAGACAGGTACACGAACAAAATGTTGGAGTACGTAATGTGGGAGCCGTTTGTCTGCAACAAATAAAAACAGATTAAAGTCAACATGATGAAATCAGTGAAAAACTACTTAATCTGATTTGTTCTGTCAACAAGATAAAGGGCCCTATTTTAACGATCTGAGTGCACAGCGTGAAGCGCCTGGCGCTGGTGCTTTTAGGGCATGTACGAATCCACTTTTGCTAGTTTGACGGTGGAAAAAAGGGTCCGTGCTCCGGGAACATGGTTCTAAAGGGTTGTTCTTAGTGTCTTCATTAATCAGAGGTGTGTTTAGGGTGTAACATGCAATCAACCAATGAGAGATCATCTCCAATTCCCTTTAAAAGTCAGGCGCGTTTGGACCTTGGAGCATTGCTGTTATGATGGAGGATTTGCACTGTAATATATTTATTTCTAATCTTCAGCATGTGTGTGTGCTGCTGTGCGTCCCTGTGTGTGTGTGTGTGTGTGTGTGTGTGTGTGTGCGTGCTGTGCACGAGCCTAGGAGCATTTAACTAATGCTCTGTTAAAATAACAATGAAATGCTGCGTTATTGACTTTAGACCAGGTTTTTGTTGGTCAATGGCGCCATCACTTTCCGCTGCCTCAAGATAGCAATATGCCCAGAATGCACCTGAACACACCTCTCTGTAAGACCAGCACGCCCAGAATGCACCTGAACACACCTCCCTGTAAGACCAGCATGCCCAGAATGCACCTGAACACACCCCCCTGTAAGGTGCAGGTGCATTTGTTATTTAAACAATGTGGGCGCTGGACGGGAAATTGACAACTGCGTTGGTCTAAAACTAGCAAAGACACTTGTGTCGGGCTTTGCGCTGCGGTACAACAACAGTATAGGTTTAGGAAAAGAAGAACGGGACGGTTGGGGGCGGTCTCCTTGCTGAAAGTCCTGTATTGTTTGACCCTTCCACCCCCCCCAACCAACCTCCTTACGCAGATTTTTGGGCTTCCATTCTACTCGATACCGTAGTCACTCATAATGCTATGTCAACTTCTCATTGACTTTACATTGGCATTGTTTTCCGTGGTGGCCACACGTAATTTTTACACATTCTGTGCCACCACCAAGTAATGCGCTGTTAACAGTTTGTGATAATTTCAGGGATTTTTGTGAGACCAGGCTGAAATATTCAGATATGGACTGTGGGGGGACATTCTGAGACATCTAACCAAACTCACCACTACCACATTTCCACAGATACCCTGCCTTCGCTGTACCAGGTACCACATCGCCTCCTGTTGGTCGACCTGCTGGTGGCAGCGCGGGTCGATCAGGTGAGCGGAGGAGGCGTTCAGCCCTCGTTCCTCCAACAGCCTCTTCTGGACTGCCAGACGCAGGTGATCCTGTCCACACACCAACTCCGGCTCTAGAAAACCACTAAGATCATCTGGAACACAAGATGAAACACATTAGGCACAATACAGCAGGAACAATGAATTTTGGGTATTTGATAGTTTAAAGAGGCAAAGTCCCTCCCCTTCCAGTGGATCACCATGGGACTTTATTTCAGTAATAATATATCTGGTAGTGAACTGGGAGAGATAAATAATGTCTTGATCCCGTTTAAATTGAGCCATGAATTACACGGATGATGTTTGTCAGTTTAAGGTGCTCATGTTATGCTCATTTTCAGGTTCATAATTGTATTTAGAGTTTGTACCAGAATAGGATAATGTGGTTTAATTTTCAGAAAGCACCATATATTTGTTGTACTGCACATGGCTGCAGCTCCTCTTTTCACCCTGTATGTTGAGCTCTCTGTTTTAGCTACAGAGTGAGGCATCGCACTTCTGTTCAATCTTTGTTGGGAGTCGCACGTGCTCAGTAGCTAGGTAAAGACTACTAGCCAGTCAGAAGCAGAGTATGAGGGTGAGCCCTGACATTACCGAGGTCAGGACTACTAGACAGTCAGGAGCAGAGTATGAGGGCCCTGACAGTACCTAGGTAAGGACTACTAGCCAGTCAGAAGCAGAGTATGAGGCAGAGATGTTCACAAGTCATTTTTTGCAAGTTCAAGTCAAGTCTTAAGTCCCTGGCCATCTGATCTGTCCCTAACACTCTATTGTTAAATCTGATGAATTCAAAGCATGTCTTGTAACTACCATCCATACAGTACAGTATCAGAATCAGTTGTAGTATAACTTTATGGGGTCTACTTAACACATCCCTCTAGCCCTCGGACCTGGTGAAATATTAACCTAAGTCTGTCACATCATATGGATACAACTATAAAGATACAATGTGTCTGTTCCCAGCATTAGCACAACACTTAGCAATGGTTAGCTTGTTACCTGTGATGATATATGCTAAATGTAACTTTCACTCAAAAAAATTTCAAAGTGGAAATCAAGAGAATAGTGGCAGCGCCACACCAGTTACAGAACAACATGCATCTCAATGTCAGTCCATATTACGCACAATAAGCAGTTTGAACTCACTGATGTAATGAGTGAGGCCAGCGTCTCCACAGCAGGGGACGGCTGAGCCATGCATGGATGAAATAATGAAATAGTAAATAGGACTACAGTAACAGAAATATGTGCAAAATTAAGACAGTCAAGATAGTGTTTGGTGGACCGGGTACACCCTGTTCACTTAATAGCCTACAAATCATCCACGGGATCAATTACGCATCACATGAGTTTTCCCCCCGACACAGCGTTTATTCCTGGGGAGATGAATCCATGCGTCCCGCCTCCTGTGTGCCATGGATTTCTTAGCCTCAGCGACTACTAACTATACAGATACATAGTGCCTGTTCCCAGTATTAGCACAATACTTTTGCGATGGTTAGCTTGTTACCTGTGATGATATTTGCTAAATGTAACGTCTCTTTTAACATTAATGTGTGAGTGACTGACCTATCTGGGTGCATTTGGAGATGCCTGATGAAGTCAGACGTTGTTGATCATTTATCATTTATCTTGGTGCCACACACCTCACATGTAGCTGTTCTCTTACTAACCCTGTTTACCAAGTTAATGAAAGCAAAACTAATGACAAAAGGCACAACTCCGGGAGGACTTGGTGTCGCCATCAGCAATGAATTTTTTTATATGTGTATTTATAAAAAATATGGATGCGGATGTGTTATGTTGCACATTATGGCAAAGGGAAGGGGACATACAGCTCGTCATACATTTCCCCGTATATACGGCAATAAAAGAAAATAGAAATACATGAATACATTTACATTTAAAAAGCAATAATTGTATGAAAAGCGGTTGTTGGCGAGTCTCGAAGCTCGAGTCAAGTCAGAAGTCTTCTGGGTCGAGTCGCAAGTCAAGTCTGAAGTCAGCTGTTTGTGCGACTTAAGTGTGACTTGAGTCTGAGTCTCAGACTTGAGTCCCCATCTCTGGTATGAGGGCGCCCCCTGACAGTACCTAGGTAAGGACTACTAGCCAGTCAGAAGCAGAGTATGAGGGCCCTGACAGTACCTAGGTATGGACTACTAGCCAGTCAGAAGCAGAGTATGAGGGCCCTGACAGTACCTAGGTAAGGACTACTAGCCAGTCAGAAGCAGAGTATGAGGGCCCTGACAGTACCTAGGTAAGGACTACTAGCCAGTCAGAAGCAGAGTATGAGGGCGTGCCCTGACAGTACCTAGGTAAGGACTACTAGCCAGTCAGAAGCAGAGTATGAGGGCGTGCCCTGACAGTACCTAGGTAAGGACTACTAGCCAGTCAGAAGCAGAGTATGAGGGCGTGCCCTGACAGTACCTAGGTAAGGACTACTAGCCAGTCAGAAGCAGAGTATGAGGGCGTGCTATGCTAGCAGCTAGGCGAGCATTATAACGTGTGCTAGAAAGTGATGAATGTTTGTCTCTGAAGTAAAGGCTGGACTACAATAGAGCTTTTTGGAGCAGTTTGTAAACAGTGTTTTCTGTTGGAGATGGTAAGTCCCTTTGGGGGGGACTTTGGGCTTTTTCACTTTGTAAACCTATAACGTGCACAAAAAGATATAGAACACAATAAAGGAAAGGGAAGAAGCTAAAAGCAAAATATGAGCACTTTAAAAGATAATTTACCAAGTGAAGAAATTACTAGCACTTGTTTATCCAATCATATTAGTCTGGTTGGTTATGTGTGCATTTTTGTTCTTCTTGTTGTTCTTGTTGTTGTTCACAGTTTTGTGAACAATAAGTAGAAAAGGAAGCTAGTGTAACTGGACTGTTTTCTACTGAAAGTCCCCTCAATCAAAACATTTGACACAACCAGTGGTGAAGTCTACGTGGTACACAGGTGTACGGAGTATACCCACTGGGAAAGGTCAAGGATTTCAGTATACCCACTTACAAAAAGGGAAGGGTACCATTACGTAATGATGATGAGAGAACTTTCACACTTACATTCATAAATTCACCGTCTGTGTAGGGAGTCGCAACGGAACAACAACAAATTTGAAATTAACAAATGTGAATCACTAAAGTAGCTAGATATATGAAACGAAAGCTAATTTAAACTCCACTCTCTCAGTGTTTTGCTAAGACTGCCCCTGAAGCTGTACTGCTGCTTCGGATGACAATGCAGCAGTTGTTAATTTTACAGAAATTACAGGAAATGAGCCATATGAGGCTGATGCTTTATGCCAGGGGTGTCTAACTGTCTAACTCTCTAACTCCGAGAGGGCCACACTGGAAAATGAGAATCAAATCAAGGGCCAGACATGGAGAGATTATTGACATGCTTTTATTTAAGAGAAAAAGTCAAATTTGTTGACTGTATTATTGCATGTCTCATATACTGTAGTCTTCTCACTTACATTTTGGGCCTCATAAAGCACCAAAAAAGTTGGAAAAATGGCCAAAAAAGGCCGAAAAAAAGCGTCAAAGTTGTCTGAAAAAGCGACGAAAATTAGGTGGGCCTAAATTTATTGTGAACCTAAATTGAAATGCGGGCTAGATCAAAACTTGAGTGGCCGAATTTGGCCCTCGGGCCTCGAGTTTGAAACGTGATTTATGTGGTAACGCTACAAAAACCCATGGGGTTGTCGCTCTGGGAAAACATGATAGTATACTCACTACAAAAACCTAGACTACACCACATTTGACACAACTAAATGTCACTAACCAGAACAGACGACTCCAGCATCTTCACCATGGCCACAGTTATGAGTGCCAAACCCTGGATGTTGACATTCTGACAAAAAAGACTCGCTGCCTGTACAGGCAACATCATCCATCCAGATCTGTCCGGTGCCTTGTCCAAAGGAGGCAGAACTAGTTGCAGACTGGACGGGGCCACATCTCAGCTGTCGGCAGACCACCTCGGCGTCGTTTATGTCCCAACCATCATCACACACTGTTCCCCACTGGTTGTTATGGAGGATCTCCAATCTACCGTTGCATGATGTGTTACCATTAACCAACCTCACCGTCGGAGCTACACATTAAAACAGTTGAAAACAGAGCGACAGTGAACAGATTGTCCCCACAGATACAGTTAAAGGGGAACTATGCAGTTTTTTTTTTTGCTTAATTTACCTTAACTGAACAGCTTCGGAGTCATTGGAATGGTTATATGATAGTTTTCGAGTTGAATGGTGGTTGTTTCACTTCCCCTTAGTGCCTGTGAGCGGAAAAACCACCCTTGCAACTTTCGGCTGGCGAGCCGTCAGCCACAGCGTCAGGAAGTATGGCGTGATATTAGTGGTGGTACAGCTCAAAAATCATCCGAACCATTCGGTCCGCTCGGTTCGGAGCGTGTGTGTGCCGCACTGTTCGACGCATGCGCAATGTGGCCTCGTGCCCATCAGGTGCCCCGTATGTGACCTCAGTGTGTTTCCCTTTTGCGCGAAAGAAAAGGTGTGAACAAGTTACCAACAAAACGTACAGCGAAAGACGTTTTAACATCAATGTACCTGTAACGTTTTTTCACTCACTGAAGCGTCTTCAGTTTAGATCCTGTCGGGTCTCTGCAGCGGGGCGGGGCTGCTCAGTTCTCCCCGCGACTGACGCGTGCACACACACACACACACACACACACACACACACACACACACACACACACACAGAGACACACACAGAGACACATACACACACACAGAGACACACACACAAAAACACACACACACACACAAACACACACGGTGGATGCAGGAAAAAACGGAGATGAGATGTATACAGGAGGGCTTGACAGCTACGCTCGTTATTGTAAGTGCAATGATAAGTCCAATAAGTACTTTATCAAACCATATGTGTGTCCCAGCCCAGGATAGGAAATTAATGTATGTTTAATGTATTCTGACTTATTCAAAAGATGGAGCTTTAAGAGTTCCTCTCTTTTTCTTTTAAAGAATACATTTTTGTAAGAGCTACACTGAAGTTGGCAGTTTGATAAATGCAAGTTATTTCAATTGATATTCTGTAATATTAAAATCTTCATGTGCAAAAAAAGGCACATAAGTTCCTGTAGATGGCAATACACATTCTCCTTTTTTTTTGCCAAATAAATGAAAAGCTTGTTGAAATCACGACAATGTCTTCCCTCTTGCTGTATCAAAATCTCAGCTAGCTTTCCTCAGAGATGGTCTTAATAATGGGCTTAAAGTCAAGTCACATTCAGTTTGTGCATGATTAGGCTACATGATATAACTATATCATGATTTAATACTGTATCCTACATTGTGGATAATTAAGCTATATACTGTATGCTGAAGTATATATTTCTGGAGTGTTAAAGATTAAAAGAAAAAATAACAAGAACCGTACAGAACCGAAAACCGTGCTATGAACCGAACCGTGGGTTTTGTGAACCGTACCACCCCTACGTGATATCACGTCTCGCGATACACCAAATTGCTTTACGGCACTGCACATATACAGGAACCGGCTAGCTATAAGAACAAGGTAGCAATGGAGTTTTTCACACTATCGTCATGGCTGAGCCAGCAAAAAAGAAGCAGAAAGCTAGGAAAGCATTGTCAGAGAAACAGAGACTGACCGAGCAAGGAATCAGACACGAGTAAACATAGGAGCTGTAGGGGGGGCTCTATAAAGAAACCTGTAGGGGGGGCTCTATAGAGAAACCTGTAGGGGAGCTCTATAGAGAAACCTGTAGGGGGGGGGCTCTATAGAGAAACCTGTAGGGGGCTCTATAGAGAAACCTGTAGGGGAGCTCTATAGAGAAACCTGTAGGGGGGGGGCTCTATAGAGAAACCTGTAGGGGGGGCTCTATAGAGAAACCTGTAGGGGAGCTCTATAGAGAAACCTGTATGGGAGCTCTATAGAGAAACCTGTAGGGGGGGCTCTATAAAGAAACCTGTAGGGGGGCTCTATAGAGAAACCTGTAGGGGAGCTCTATAGAGAAACCTGTAGGGGGGGCTCTATAGAGAAACCTGTAGGGGAGCTCTATAGAGAAACCTGTAGGGGAGCTCTATAGAGAAACCTGTAGGGGGAGCTCTATAGAGAAACCTGTAGGGGAGCTCTATAGAGAAACCTGTAGGGGGGCTCTATAGAGAAACCTGTAGGGGGGGGCTCTATAGAGAAACCTGTAGGGGGGCTCTATAGAGAAACCTGTAGGGGGAGCTCTATAGAGAAACCTGTATGGGAGCTCTATAGAGAAACCTGTAGGGGGGGCTCTATAGAGAAACCTGTAGGGGGAGCTCTATAAAGAAACCTGTAGGGGGGGCTCTATAGAGAAACTTGTATGGGAGCTCTATAAAGAAACCTGTAGGGGGGGCTTTATAGAGAAACCAACACAGTCTCACTCCCTACTCGTCAAATGTATGACGCATGGTCAAGGACCCTGGCGTCAAGTTTCAACGAAATAGGGGTACCCTTGACGTTATTTTTCGACGAGGGGGTCCGTCAGATAGACATTCATGTTATTCCCTCACCGTCGGATATCGACGAAAGAAAAAAACACGCCCCCCGCCCCTTAACTCGAAATCTGTGACAGTTATTGGTATTTTTAGCCCAATAACCAATGTTTTAATCAACATTATTCACGAGATATTATCATGGTTTATATGTATTTCTTTTTATGTTATTATTTCGGTATATTTCGGCCAGGGAAGCTGGATTGCTTTTTTGTTGATTTATATTTTTTAAACTATAATGCTACATCTATCAACATTTATTTAGATGTTATCATTGTATTCATTTCTTTATTTTAATAATATTATTTCGGTCTTATTACCGGTGAAATATTACAGTATATGCTGTAATACAGAACATTACAATATGATCCGAGCAGGAAGCATTCAAAGCCGATAGGCCTATCCCACAATGCAATGCGGCCATTCATTTCAAAGAATCGGGCAGCGATCAGCTGGTCTTTAACGCCAGGATCGCTTCAATATACATATATACAGTCAGTGGTCAGTATTACTACAATATACATATATACAGTCAGTGGTCAGTATAACTACAATATACATATATACAGTCAGTGGTCAGTATCACTTCAATATAAATATATACAGTCAGTGGTCAGTATCACTTCAATATACATATATACAGTCAGTGGTCAGTATTACTTCAATATACATATATACAGTCAGTGGTCAGTATCACTTCAATATACATATATACAGTCAGTGGTCAGTATCACTTCAATATACATATATACAGTCAGTGGTCAGTATAACTACAATATACATATATACAGTCAGTGGTCAGTATCACTTCAATATAAATATATACAGTCAGTGGTCAGTATCACTTCAATATACATATATACAGTCAGTGGTCAGTATTACTTCAATATACATATAAACAGTCAGTGGTCAGTATCACTTCAATATACATATATACAGTCAGTGGTCAGTATCACTACAATATACATATATACAGTCAGTGATTGTGTCACCAGCAACAACACGTTGCTCAGTTTTGTTCCAGTAAGTTATGAACCATAATAACGTTTAAACGAATCCGCGGAAAACTCCGGAAGTGACGTATACTTCCCCGCTCGGCGGATACGAAGATAAAAATATATAGGCCTAACATTCGTAATATTAATGTTTTTTTCTAATGTTGTATTTGAGGAGTTAAACAATAAAGATTGTTATAATATTAAAATACAGTTTCATGTATTTGTCTACGTTTAAACGAATCCGCGGAAGTGACGTGAAATTCCACATCTCGTCTGTGAAAGAATGTTCCACGTTGTACGTGAGAATTTACACAATAAAATACTAATAATGAAAAAATTGTGTTTTATATTTAGCACTTTGATTTGCCTTATATATACTATATAAAAAACCTACAGTTGAGTGTTTAGAAATACAGCCTAATGGCTTGTTTGACTAATTTGCATTTGTTTTGAATTGTACTGTTGTGAAAAACAATAAACTATATACAAAGAGAAGCATTTTTTTATTTTATTTTCCATACATAGTTATTTAAAAACGCAATTTTCTAATTTTGCAGTTGATGAATATTAATAGCAAAGACTAAAGGGGAAAAACATGAGTATATTTATGTGTGGGACTTAGTTTGATTTAAAATCACACTGCATTATTAGTTGTTTTAAATAAATTACTTTTTTGAAATATCAATTTATGGTAGGCCTAACATATTAATTATTATATTCAGAAGATGGTCCTCATATCAATCACCGTGGTTACAGCTTGTAGCCATCCTAACCTTTGTAGCCTTTACTGAGACTACCTTTTCAAAATTAAGAAGGGACTAGTTTTAAGAAGCATTTTCAGGAAATTAAAAGGATAAGCAGATTGTTACCAAAGTTTTTGTTCACTGAGTAAGATGTATATAGCTTTGTTTGGGTATGTATACATATACAACATGTGTATGGCATTTTTGGCACACTTCTACCTCAGCACTACTGCACAAAGACAAAACTCACACATCTCATTCAACCATTTCACAAGCTGAGAAAAGGGTCATGACATGGGTCAGAGCAGTGGTTCCCAACCTTTTTTCCTTGGTGCCCCCCCCTACTCATGTCTAAGAAAAGCTGACCCCCCCCCCCTTTGAAACTGAAGTTGAGGTAACTCTGGAGATAGAGCTGGGTCAGAGGATATCAGAGGTCATAAATGATGAACCAATCCATCGGCTCTGCTCCTATAGGCCCAATGGTGTTCATATGGACAACATGCACCTTTGGCTGGAAGGCCCGTGTTGAAAGTGTGTGTTATCATTTAGAGCAGACACCCACGGTGAATCAGATGGTTTATGTTATACAAGGCTGCATTACAGAGAATTTTATTATGACTCTCATGAAGGTTGTGTAGAGGAATAGAAACCAGTCTCTCCAGGCAAGCACACAGAATATGGTCTGCTCTATCTTTATTCTCCATGCCAAGTATGAGCTCTTATCCTCTGGCAGAAGATATGGGTAAACTTAACATTTCTAAACTATAAAAACGTTGATGATGATATAGGCCTAATTTGGACCTACCTCAATTAAAACTTTAAATAATGTTGCTTGAGATTGAGGGTGTGCAATAGCTTCATGATATGAAGCATGGTTGTGTTGCTCTTGTCACTGTTTGTGAAAGATGAGCAATAGATTGTTGCTGTGTGATGTGCTTCAGTCTAGACTATATCACTTTGTTCATGTTGTTTTTTATTTTAAGTATGTCAGCTGTATGATAAAACAATATGTCAAGTCTTATTTGTGAAGCATTTGAACTCAAGGCAAATATACCTCTGGGGACAATAAAGTAGGCTATCTCCTGCTAAGTGGTCTCCATGATGTGTAAAAATTAAAACCTTGTCGTAGGACTATAGCAAACACATCGTTGGAAAGGTCTCAACCTGGAGAGGAACATATGTCAGTCTGAAGAGGATACATTACTCCTGCTTTGAAATATTGACCTCTGAACCTTGAACCCAGTCCATGTATGAAGGCCTGTCATTTAGCAACAGAAGGTTCTACACACATAAAACCAGCTGTTATAGAAAGCTCTGGACCTCAGCTATCATATAGATATGGTCACCAAATTACCTACTGTAAGCACTGTCAAATATGGTAATAAGCTATTTTCACCTATTTAAAGATTCGATTTTTAAAATCTGATGACACCAGTGTGTTCTCCATCCAAAAAACCCCAGGGTGTATCCAAAATTATACACTGCCAACTTCTACTTATGTGAAATATACCAATATACTTTAAAACTACAACTCCCATAAGAAACGCCACAGAAGCTGTTACAAAGCTTGAGCACTTGTAGTTCTTCCGGGGTGGGTGGGGGGACTCGTTCGGCTCCTCTTTCTGCTGTCTGCCGGGAAATGGCCCGCCGGCCGGCCGAGCACACAATATATGAGACAAACACATGAAACTGTATTTTATTATTATAACTATCTTTATTGTTTAACTCCTCAAATACAACGTTAGAAAAAAACATCAATATTACGAATATTATATATTTTTATCTTCGTATCCGCTGAGCGGGAAGTAATACGTCACTTCCGGAGATTCGTTTAAACGTTATTATGGTTCATAACTTACTGGAACAAAACTGAGCAACGTGTTGTTGCTGGTGACACAATCACTGACTGTATATATGTATATTGAAGTGATACTGACCACTGACTGTATATATGTATATTGAAGTATATGTATATTGAAGTGATACTGACCACTGACTGTATATATGTATATTGAAGTGATACTGACCACTGACTGTATATATGTATATTGAAGTATATGTATATTGAAGTGATACTGACCACTGACTGTATATATGTATATTGAAGTATATGTATATTGAAGTGATACTGACCACTGACTGTATATATGTATATTGAAGTGATACTGACCACTGACTGTATATATGTATATTGAAGTGATACTGACCACTGACTGTATATATGTATATTGAAGCGATCCTGGCGTTAAAGACCAGCTGATCGCTGCCCGATTCTTTGAAATGAATGGCCGCATTGCATTGTGGGATAGGCCTATCGGCTTTGAATGCTTCCTGCTCGGATCATATCGTAATGTTCTATATTACAGCATATACTGTAATATTTCACCGGTAATAAGACCGAAATAATATTATTAAAGTAAAGAAATGAATACCATGATAACATCTAAATAAATGTTGATAGATGTAGCATTATAGTTTAAAAATATAAATCAACAAAAAAAGCAATCCAGCTTCCCTGGCGAAATATACCGAAATAATAACATAAAAAGAAATACATATAAACCATGATAATATCTCGTGAATAATGTTGATTAAAACAGCGGTTATTGGGCTAAAAATACCAATAACTGTCACAGATTTCGAGTTAAGGGGCGGGGGGGGCGTGTTTTTTTCTTTCGTCGGTATCCGACGGTGAGGGAATAACATGAATGTCTCGTTATAACATAACGTCAAGGGTACCCCTATTTCGTTGAAACTTGACGCCAGGGTCTTTGACCATGCGTCATACATTTGACGAGTAGGGAGTGAGACTGTGTTGGAGAAACCTGTATGGGAGCTCTATAGAGAAACCTGTAGGCGGGCTCTATAGAGAAACCTGTAGGGGGGGCTCTATAGAGAAACCTGTATGGGAGCTCTATAGAGAAACCTGTAGGCGGGCTCTATAGAGAAACCTGTATGGGAGCTCTATAGAGAAACCTGTAGGGGGGGCTCTATAGAGAAACCTGTAGGGGGAGCTCTATAGAGAAACCTGTAGGGGGAGCTCTATAGAGAAACCTGTATGGGAGCTCTATAGAGAAACCTGTAGGGGGAGCTCTATAGAGAAACCTGTAGGGGGGGCTCTATAGAGAAACCTGTAGGGGACCTATAGAGAAACCTGTATCTATAGAGAAACCTGTAGGGGGAGCTCTATAGAGAAACCTGTAGGGGGGGCTCTATAGAGAAACCTGTAGGGGAGCTCTATAGAGAAACCTGTAGGGGGAGTTCTATAGAGAAACCTGTAGGGGAGCTATATAGAGAAACCTGTAGGGGGAGTTCTATAGAGAAACCTGTAGGGGGGGCTCTATAGAGAAACCTGTAGGGGGGGCTCTATAGAGAAACCTGTAGGGGGGGCTCTATATAGAGAAACCTGCCAGCAAAAGTCATAAAACAGCTAAGAAATGGCCAAAACTGCATAGCGCCCCTTTAACAAGACAAGAAACAAAATTTCATACATTATTTATGTTAGATAGCCAGTAGTGGAATGTAACTAAGTACATTTACTCTAGTACTGTACTTCAGTCCAAATGTTGAGGTACTTGTACTTTACTTGAGTCTTTTCATGCCACTTTCTACTTCTACTCCACTACATTTCAGAGAGAAATATTGTACTTTTTACTTCACTACATTCATCTGTTACAGCTTTAGTTACTAGTTACTTTAGTTACTCCGCTACATTCATCTGTTCCAGCTTTAGTTACTAGTTACTTTAGTTACTCCGCTACATTCATCTGTTACAGCTTTAGTTACTAGTTACTTTAGTTACTCCACTACATTCATCTGTTCCAGCTTTAGTTACTAGTTACTTTAGTTACTCCGCTACATTCATCTGTTACAGCTTTAGTTACTAGTTACTTTAGTTACTCCACTACATTCATCTTTTACAGCTTTAGTTACTAGTTACTTTAGTTACTCCACTACATTCATCTGTTACAGCTTTAGTTACTAGTTACTTTAGTTACTCCACTACATTCATCTGTTCCAGCTTTAGTTACTAGTTACTTTAGTTACTCCGCTACATTCATCTGTTACAGCTTTAGTTACTAGTTACTTTACACATTAAGATTTCTGCTCACAAAACACATGTAGTTTATAAAATATGATGTTTTAATGTTTTAATACTTTAACTACATTTTCCTGATTATACTTACACACTTCAACTTAAGAAACATTTTCACTGCAGGACTTAAACTTAACATTGTGGTATTAGTATTTTTACTGCAGTAAAGGATCTGAATACTTCTTCCATCACTGCAGCTAACTAACTACAACTGTAGCAGAGGTACATTTCTGTTAGCTAACTGGAAACTTTGGGGGGGAAGTAGAACCAGTGTTATTGCTCCAGTGGCCTCACCTGTGGACTCACCTGTGGACTCACCTGTGGACTCACCTGTGGACTCACTTATAAACTCACCTGTGCTCTGAGCTGAACAAGCAGTCATGAGAAGCAGCAGCAGACCAATGATCCTTTGGAACATTTTTAATAACCAAAAACCTGTTGGAGAGAGAAATGAACAATATATTGCAAGTCAATTATACTGATTAATATTACAGATATAGTAGATGAAATTAATTACGGCTAATCAAGTAACTTAAAGGTCCTATATTCTGCCTGTGTTGACATGCTAGCAAATGCTACCATATTCTAACATTCTAAAATATGCTAACAAGTTTTACATCAGCACAAACTATTGATCTGACAATCAACACAAACTGAACATCATGACTTGAAGGAGGATTTATTACATATACGGAAGAGTATTAGGGACATGAATAAAAAAAGGTGGAGGAAGACATTTTATTCATTTTTGCTTCCTAAAAACAAAGTCAAAATGTTAAAGGACAATTCACGTGCAAAATGAATCTAGGGGTTAATAACATATGTGTATACCCTTCTCAGAGATATGTTTTCATGCTAATCCAATGTGCATGTAGCTAGAAACAAGCTAGCACAAACTGGTGATTAGCTGCTAACGATTGATGTCTTTAGAATCTATCTTTGTAATAAACTGTCTGTACACTAACAAAGTTCTCAATGCTTCAGTTTACATGTAGGGACCCTCATTATGCTACAGTGGAAGTGTGGTGATATTTTGACCCTTGTTAGTGGTGTAGAAATAGAGATTTACCATCTGCCCCGAAAGTGTATAAACATACACGCCGCTTTCTTAAAGGCGTGTTATCTGTACGCATTTTTGAGTTATCCACGTGTATGTCTACGCTGTATACAGCAGGTGGCAGTCTGCAACATTGCAGTGTAAACATACACGGCACTTGTTAAGAAGACCCGGGGTTGGGTTCAGGAAAAGAAGAACGACACACACAAACACACACACACACACCATGCATTCACTGACACACACACAGACAGACACATATATATATATCCTTACCTCTCCTCCTCCCGTTGCTTTTGCCCTCTTTTCTTCAATCTCTGTTTAATGATGCTCTGAACTTCTGATTGCTGACACTAACAATGTCAAATCAAATGTAACGCCCTGCAGTGCCCTGCTACACCATCAACTACTATAACTACTATTTCTAGTCATAGTTCCATTATATTTATTGTGACTATTATTGCCACTGTTCATCACACCCCCAACCGGCACCGTCAGACACCGCCTACCAAGAGCCTGGGTCTGTCCCGTCAGACACCTCCTACCAAGAGTCTGGGTCTGTCCCGTCAGACACCTCCTACCAAGAGTCTGGGTCTGTCTGAGGTTTCTGCCTAAAAGGAAGTTTGTCTCACCACTGTCGCACTAAAATGCTTACTCTTGGGGGAATTACTGGAATTGTTGGGAAATTATAGAGTGTGGTCTAGACCTTCTCTATGTGTAGAGTGTCCTGAGATAACTCCTGTTATGATTTGGTACCATGAATAAAATTGAATTGAAATCAATTTAATTATTACTAAGTTATAACTAAGTACATGTACTCCAGTACTGTACTTGAGTCCAAATGTTGAGGTACTTGTACTTTACTTGAGTCTTTTCATGCCACTTTCTACTTCTACTCTGCTACATTTCAGAGAGAAATATTGTACTTTTTACTCCACTACATTCATCTGTTCCAGCTTTAGTTACTAGTTACTTTAGTTACTCCACTAGATTCATCTGTTCCAGCTTTAGTTACTAGTTACTTTAGTTACTCCACTAGATTCATCTGTTACAGCTTTAGTTACTAGTTACTTTAGTTACTCCACTAGATTCATCTGTTCCAGCTTTAGTTACTAGTTACTTTAGTTACTCCACTAGATTCATCTGTTCCAGCTTTAGTTACTAGTTACTTTAGTTACTCCACTAGATTCATCTGTTACAGCTTTAGTTACTAGTTACTTTAGTTACTCCACTACATTCATCTGTTCCAGCTTTAGTTACTAGTTACTTTAGTTACTCCACTACATTCAGTGGTTAAATTGGCTTTTGTAGGGAGGGGGAGCCCTTATTTACGGAGAATGGTCGTCGTTCAAAATCGCGCCGTAAACTGACTTAATGTGTTTTTACACCAAAGGCTCTTTTTCCAGTATTAATGTGTAAGGTAGGGTTGATTAGTTATTCAAACAAAGAGAAATACTTTACAATTCACTAACTTTATTATTATTTTTTACCTTTTATAGGCTAATGTTAACAGGCAGGCAACGGATTTCACCCTCAGAAAATGTATGAAATCGAACATGTTTGAAAATATTGGTTGGGAAATATGTAACATCTTTTTAAACAAGAAAATGATGTTGATTTAAGAGAATCAGAAACCACTATTAGAGCCTTTTTAACAGTGATTGGCCCAGCTTGTCAATAGCCAGTGTATGCTCATTTTAGCTTCCAGTTTGTTAGATGGCACCAACATTTGGTCTAATCATAACTGGTCTGGCAACCCAAAGGCCAAGGTTTTACTTCCAGATTTGTGTGCTGACTTATGATGTGTGTGGTTGACTCAAGTGTTTTTAGCATTAATCACTTCATTTCCTGCATTTTGGTGAATTTTTATGCACCTATTTCTACCTGTTTCTGAATAAATATGCCTGAAATATCTTTATGTAAAGGGAAACATTACAATCCAAATATAAAAACATAATGGAAAAATGTTGCAGTAAGGCTTTCAGGCATTCTGTATTGCTTTCATCTATTTATTCTCTTTTAGATCGACTTTTCTAATTATATCTGAGTCAGCACACATGTAGCTTAGGCATCATTTATTCCTTCCTCTTTTGCATCTTTTGTTGGGGAAGTAACCTCCTTAAATTTTCATATGACAGTTATTCACCTCAGTGATACATTATTCATTTAATTTATTAATAAACCCCTGGACTGTAATATTTCAGATGTTTAAGCAAGATTTCTGCTCATGTGCAAAACTTTGTGCACATTCAAAATATAACTCATCCCATCTGTGTTCTCTGAGATTTGGAGGAGTTGTGATATTTTGTGAAAAAGTTATAATAGGCTATTAGCCTACAAGAATAAAGTCACTATATTTCAGAAAATAATCTATCCTGATGGTCAAGACCCAGGCTTGGAGGCAGTTATTTGCCAAAATTAAAATAATGATCAAGACTTGATTAATTGCACACGGCCCTGCTGTACATTTAAACTTGAAAACATTAACTTCTGTTCTGGGAAATTACTCTTCACTACTTTACATATTTGTAACATTTTGATAAATGGATAAAGAAACTAATCGTTGGTTGCAGCCCCAGATGTTTTGGAGCACACCTGGCTACACTTGAACACAACACAGAAACTTGTCAGTGTTACTGCTTGTTATTAGACACAACAGACAACCTGGCGACAAGCATGAAAGATGAATATCCGGCTTGTTTGTTTAAATTTAAACAATGTTTTGTGTTGTGTTCATTTTTATCCCTTGGTGGTTTTTGTTTATTGTTAAAATGTAAGTCACTGAGCCTGAGTTCATTTTGAATTGTCCACTATTGGTAGCTAAAGTTAACATGGTAGGGTTTACTAGGCTACACACTGGTTGCAGGTGGTAGGGGGCTACATTTCAGGTCACCTAGGTTCTGTTTTATAAACTGATTTCATGTTTATCTGTCAAATAAATGTAGTGGAGGAAAAGTATCAAGGACCATTAGGTAACAAGTAAACTACAAAAACATGAAAATTGTACTTGAGTACATTATTTGAGTAAAAGTACTACGTTACTTTCCACTACTGGTGTTTCATGCAGTTGTTTAAATGCTGTGTGTCTTAAAAGAACAAGAATTTAAAGGAAACTTGGGTATTTTTTAACCTGGGGCCTCATTAAAGAAACTTCCTAAATCTTAAATCCTATATTATCTTAGTTAAGGATTACATTAAGTCTTTGCTTTTCAGTATTATAGAAACAGGACCATCCTAGAACTGGACTCGTATGGAGCAGAAGCAGAACCCAACTGTTTGTACTGTTGAAACTGTAGGTTTTGCACTTTTTGTGATTGTGTGTATAAAATCCTTTGCAGAAATGAGCGTGACCTTCGTTATGATGCACTTCACTTCAGGGGAACGCATTTATATTTTGTTAATATGTTTTAACTGTCCCGTTCTTCTTTACCTAAACCCAACTGTCCCGTTCTTCTTTACCTAAACCCAACTGTCCCATTCGTTTTTACATAAACCCAACTGTCCCGTTCTTCTTTACCTAAACCCAAGGATTAAATTAATATTATTAATATTGGGAAACTAGAAAATGCATTTCCTGCAGAAAAAGCTTGTGATGCTAAACAGCTAAATTGCTGGCTTTAATGTGTAAGAAGGTAAAGCAGTGAGAATAGTTGAAAAAGTGGGAATGATTTAAATTAGTATAACTTTCAATGAAATGTTAATTAAACATCAAACATTTATGAAACAAAAGAATATTTTTATAATTTTTCTGAAAAGCTGTCACTATGTTTTGACATATAAATTGTGTATGACAATTAAATATTGTGGGCATGATAGCAAGTTTTGAGATGATTTTCCCAGGTTTCCCACTCTGGTGATATCATCAATACTCACTCCATTATAGCCTGAATGAAACACTCGACTTAAAGAGTGATACCACAAAAACTGTAAAAGATATCATGTAGCTGAATACAACTGTAATAGCTAAAGGTTTGGTGAACAGTTTAAAGTTTGAAGGACATATCTAGGTAAAGGTATATGGGAGGAGTAGCATTTCAAAAAGGAACAAGCCTGAAGAGGATTTCAAGATTGCTCCATTGACTTTAACTAGTGCAGTGCCCGTTGAAAATGTGCCTGTTTGGAATGGCCGACTGCTTGGCCTGTGGTAGTGCTGCTTGTAGAATTCTTCAAAATCAAATTGTACCCCAAAATTACTTACAGAAGGACCCCAAACCCCTTATTATGCAACCCCCACTCTTCCACCAAGGCACCTGCAAGTTCCCGGACATTTCTGGGGGACATGATTCTCGCCCTTACCCTCCGATCCAACAGGTCCCAGACGTGCTCATGGGATTGAGATCTGGGCTCTTCGCTGGCCATGGCAGAACACTAACATTCCTGTCTTGCAGGAAATTGCGCACAGAACGAGCCGTATGGCTGGTGGCATTATCATGCTGGAGGGTGATGTCAGGATGAGCCTGCAGGATGGGTACCACACGAGGGAGGAGGAGGTCTTCCCTGTAACGTTCAGCAACTTTTGATTTTGACCATCCTTTGTTCAGGGACACATTCTTCCATTTCTGTTAGTCATGTTTAGTTCTTAGTAGTTGATGTTTTTTATGTTCATACAAAGTTTTACGCATGTTTAACTTGGCTGAAAATAAAAGCAGTTGAAAGTGAGAGGACGTTTTTTTTTTTTTTTTTGCTGAGTGTATATATATACTGTATATATAATCCACATGAATTCCACCTTTAAAATGAAATAAGATAATTGTAATTCATTAGAAATTCAGTTCTCAGTCAGTATGATGAAAGGTTCAGCATTAGGCGAGTCTGATACACAACTGCAACAGCAGAAAATAATACAGCACTTGGCATTACTGAAACTGTTATTACTTTAGTACTACTAGTATTAACACATGTATTTGTGAAGTATGCTTAATGATAATATAGTAATAATCATCATAATGTGTGGGTCAGTCAAGCCGTACGTCGTACTGAGCTCTACGACGCCCCCTGCTGGTAAACATCCGGCCAGGTTGGTCTGCAGCGTCTACGACTTCTATCCCAAACAGATCAGAGTGAGCTGGACCAGAGATGGACTGGAAGTCCCCTCTAATGTATCTTACACTGATGAGCTGGCAGACGGTGATTGGTACAACCAGATCCACTCTCACCTGGAGTACACCTCCAGGTGCAGTTAGCTTCAGGTCCAGTTAGCTCTAATTTGTTCCAGGTCCAAAAGCCTTTATTCTAACACAGAGTTGACACAGAGGGGATTCTACACATTTTTATAAATGAGGCCCCAGTTCCAGGTTCAGTTTTCTCAGTAAGAGACAGAATCCCTGATGTGTTGGTTTGTGTCAGCAGGTCTGGAGAGAAGATCTCCTGTATGGTGCAGCACGGCAGTATGAGACAATCTCTGATTACTGACTGGGGTAAATACCTGTCTGTGGCCATTTTCAAACCTGCATACTATACTAGCAGTGCGTACTGATTTTGCCAAAATGTAGCATGTAGTATGCTGTATGCAAACAAAAGCAAAATCTGCAGTATACCAAAAATACCCGGTCGTCATACTGATTCGGAGAAAATCTCCATTTAGCCTCCAACCAGTCTATCCCTCCTACTGTATCCCACAATGCAAAGCACCGCAACAATCACAACAACCCAGATCGTTTGTTTAAATAACACAACACACATTTACATTATAAGATTGACTGGAAGCTGTGATTTTTTGGAGTTAAAAACTTCCACAAGAGATTGTGGGCGTAACGTAACAAGCTTGCTTACTCTCTCTCTCTTTCTCTCTCTCTCTCTCTCACTGTCCTCAGATACGTCCATGCCTGAGTCTGAGAGATTGCCATCGGAGCCTCGGGACTGATCCTGGGTCTGGTCTTATCTCTGGATGGATTCATCTACTACAAGAGGAAGGCCCGAGGTCAGAACAGGGCTCTCTGTAGATTAGTTCAGACCTCTTTACAGAACATTAGACCATCTACTACAAGAGGAAGGCCCGAGGTCAGAACAGGGCTCTCTGTAGACTAGTTCAGACCTCTTTACAGAACATTAGACCATCTACTACAAGAGGAAGGCCCGAGGTCAGAACAGGGCTCTCTGTAGACTAGTTCCGACCTCTTTACAGAACATTAGACCATATACTACAAGAGGAAGGCCCGGGGTCAGAACAGGGCTCTCTGTAGACTAGTTCAGACCTCTTTACAGAACATTAGACCATCTACTACAAGAGGAAGGCCCGAGGTCAGAACAGGGTTCTCTGTAGACTAGTTCAGACCTCTTTACAGAACATTAGACCATCTACTACAAGAGGAAGGCCCGAGGTCAGAACAGGGTTCTCTGTAGACTAGTTCAGACCTCTTTACAGAACATTAGACCATCTACTACAAGAGGAAGGCCCGAGGTCAGAACAGGGCTCTCTGTAGATTAGTTCAGACCTCTTTACAGAACATTAGACCATCTACTTCAAGAGGAAGGCCCGAGGTCAGAACAGGGTTCTATGTAGACTAGTTCAGACCTCTTTACAGAACATTAGACCATCTACTACAAGAGGAAGGCCCGAGGTCAGAACAGGGTTCTCTGTAGACTAGTTCAGACCTCTTTACAGAACATTAGACCATCTACTACAAGAGGAAGGCCAGAGGTCAGAACAGTGTTCTCTGTAGACTAGTTCAGACCTCTTTACAGAACATTAGACCATCTACTACAAGAGGAAGGCCCGAGGTCAGAACAGGGCTCTCTGTAGACTAGTTCAGACCTCTTTACAGAACATTAGACCATCTACTACAAGAGGAAGGCCGAGGTCAGAACAGGGCTCTCTGTAGACTAGTTCAGACCTCTTTACAGAACATTAGACCATCTACTACAAGAGGAAGGCCCGAGGTCAGAACAGGGTTCTCTGTAGACTAGTTCAGACCTCTTTACAGAACATTAGACCATCTACTACAAGAGGAAGGCCCGAGGTCAGAACAGGGCTCTCTGTAGATTAGTTCAGACCTCTTTACAGAACATTAGACCATCTACTACAAGAGGAAGGCCCGAGGTCAGAACAGGGCTCTCTGTAGACTAGTTCAGACCTCTTTACAGAACATTAGAGCATCTACTACAAGAGGAAGGCCTGAGGTCAGAACAGGGCTCTCTGTAGACTAGTTCAGACCTCTTTACAGAACATTAGACCAGTTTCACAATAGTTCCAGTCTCACAGGAGTTACAAACCAAGTTCACAGTCTTAATGTTGATTATCTTTACTACTCCTGAAACCAGTCTCTGATATTTATAATGTCACACTGAACAATGGATTTGTTTCAGACCAGATCAGTTTTAAGGACTAATGTCAGGATGTGTTGTCTCTTCTCTTTAATCCAGGACGGGTTAATCCAGCTGATTCTGGACCTGGTTCTGGACATGGTTTTGACTTTGTTCCTCTAGCTGTTTGTCAGATGGAATAAAAAGCAGCAGCTGCTTCAACCTGCTTCGTGTGTTTCCAGCTCAGCAGACTGTCGGTCCTGGACCATCTGCTGGACCGACTCAACTCCTGATTCTCTGATGATCTGGACTCTGATACTCAGCTGGTCTGAACCCTGATCCATGACTGTGGTGTTAACTCTGATGGTCCTGGACCAGGTTTAGTCTGGACTCTGGTGTATCACAGCTGGATCTGAACTTTGCTTCATCTACATGTGTTATCATTCTTTACTGTGTGATCAATATTTTACAGCCACTTATAGCCACAAACTTAATAACTCTGGTCTTTAAATCAAATATAATCCAGTTATTTGAATGATTTGAGGGCTCACAGGTTGTGTGGTTGTTAGATTTACATATTTTTACTGGAGTGAAACATTTTCTAACCCTAATAAACTGATCAGACAATCAGCTGACTTTAGTTTCTTTAGTTTGTTTCATACCACTGATAAGAAATAAGCAGAGAAATCAGGCCAATCACAACAGCTGGTCAGTCTGACATCATGCTGCCTGAGCTCATTACTATTCATGAGCTCGCCCAGTTGCGTTGGGTAAAGGATTCTGACAGCCAGGCTCTCATTGGCTAGCTGTTAGCCAATCAGATTCAAACACCTTAGTTTGTTGAATATTAATGAGAACTGGCACAAATCGAGCTGAGTCTTCCTGCAGGCTTTCTATACCAAACTAGAATGGCTTGAAAAAAGGTAACCAAGGCATTTTTTACACAAAAATATGTTACAGAGTCCAAGGTAGAACTTCAGACATCACCACAAAGTAAGGAAATACATGTGGCAGGGCACCTTTAACATCTGACTGTTTTTGATTTTATATAGTAATCATAATTTAACATATTTTTCACATCATGTGATTGTTTCTCTGATGCCTTTTAGAACAAATAAAGTAATTAAATTATAAGTTTGATGTGTTTCTTTGTGTTATTAGAAACCTGAAATTAAAACCAACTGTACAAAGAAAAGAGAAAAACTGAAAACACATCTCTACTTCCTCAATCCTGAGGTAAGGTGAAAATAAGTTTGGTGAACTGGGACAGTTTGTGTTCCAGTTTCCTCGTTCTCTGTTCACCACCAAAACTAGTCTGACTACACAATGCTCTCTTTTCAGCAGTTTGGTGTTTAGTTTCCTTCCTAGTTCTGTTTTACCATCAGGTACCTGAATACAGCATCTCATAAGTCCTGACTCTTTTATCTTCTGTTCAGCCAATCAGAAAAAGAGCTGAGAGTTAGAGACACAAACTAATGCTGGATGTTTTTGTCCTTCCAGCTGACATCCGACTGAAATCCAACGAATGTAACCCCGAGGGGATGTTGTGTTTTGATGATCACAGTGCTGAGAAACCTCACATCATGAATCCTTCCCCATGCCGATGTCTGTTTGCTCTTTAGTTACAGAGATCTGATGAGTTCTATGAACTTTACCAAACAATTGTGAAAAGTGAAGTTTGATCACGACGGAGAGAATTAGTGGTTATTAAGGATTTATGATCAGCTTGTAGAGTAACGTTCTGTGTAGTGCTGTACAGTGCAGACTTTGGGTCGAAGCTTTGAAAGGTTGAACAAATAGAAATTACGAGTGTGAGACTCAAACTGTGTCTACTCTATCTGCCCTCCTGTTGTGTTTGTGTCATCATCAGTATTTATGCATAGTTATCATTATTGAAGTGAATTAGGTTGAAATCACTGTCATGCATGAATGAATGATATTTTTTGCAATTTTACAGATAATTATCCACGATGAACACAATACACAAAATTGAAATTGCATGTCAAAATGACACATTGTCAATATTTTAGAGCCCTAAAAATTTCACAAATCACGTTTTCAGGGGAGTCCATTTCTTATTACGTGGAGCCGAGCTCACCCGTAGTTCTCACCCTGAGTAAAACAACAAACATGGAAAGGAAATGTGACACGTGGGACACAAAAGCTACATTCACACCGCAAGTCACCGCCTAATTCAGATTTTTTCGCTCAGATCCAATTTTTTTTTTTTGGCTGTTGACATGACCTTTTAAAATGTGGCCTATATCAGATTCCAATGTGAACTGTTTGCGGTTTCGAATTGACCCGCATGAACAAAAGACCAATAACAATGACATGAGACGCAGCACGCTGCTGCACTAAAGTTAGGGAGGTTATGGTCAGCATTTTCTCTTTCATTTCAAAATGTTTGTGTAATGGCAGCCATAACATTAATGAGCAGGTGCTGAAGAGGAGAAGAATGAAGAGAAAGAGAGACAAAATGGCTATTTCGGCCTTGTGGAGTTGCAAATTCACTACAGAGGACTGTGTGACCGGACCACCGATTTGCACGTCAGGACCGCTATGGGCCTCCACCAGAGTTTCCTCTGGCTTCGCCCTGTCCAGACATAGTTCACCATCTTTCAGGTCCTATCGCACGCGCTCACGCTCCACCTCCCCGACGGTGTGGGCGAGATGGGCCGGTGGTGCGCCCGACCCCGAGGGACCGGGATCCCACCTCCTCACTTTCATTGTGCCACAAAGTTGCATCAAATCCGCCTTGGTTGTTCACACTGCGGCCGCATTGAAAAAAATCCAAGTTGCTGGAAAGGAGGGTTGTTGTGTTCTAGGCACGTCCAGCTGGGAGGAGGCCTTGGGGAAGACCCAGGACTAGGTGGAGGGAGGTCCATCTGGGAGGAGGCCTGGGGGGAGACCCAGGACTAGGTGGAAGGAAGTCCAGTTGGGAGGAGGCCTCAGGGAAGACCCAGGACTAGGTGGAGGGAGGTCCAGCTGGGAGGAGGTCTCAGGGAAGACCCAGGACTAGGTGGAGGGAGGTCCAGCTGGGAGGAGGTCTCAGGGAAGACCCAGGACTAGGTGGAGGGAGGTCCAGCTGGGAGGAGGTCTCAGGGAAGAACAAGCTCTAGGTGGAGGGATGTCCAGCTGGGAGGAGGCCTCAGGGAAGATCCAGGATCAGGCAGAGGGATTATGTCTCCACTCTGGCCTGGGAACGCGCCCGTGACTCGTCCCCGGATAAGCAGTTGACGATGGATGGATAGATGGGCTGCATCATGTTATGGCGTTTTTCCATTACATGGTACCTGCTCGACTCAACTCGACACACTGTGCAAGAAAAACTTTGTTTCAAAAGAAGCTGGAGGCAGCAAACAACCACAGCTGGCTAAACTATTTAAAAATGCTGGGTTGATTCAGGACACCCCTGTCTGTTGCTAGCAATGATGATGTAGTGATCAGTGATGATTCTTTCCGACCAATCTGTAGTCTGCAGGTTTTATGTCACCTTTTGGTATTGCCTCAGCTCGCTTGGAACCTCGACTGAGGAGGTACTAAAAAACGTACCTGTTAGCAGGTACCAGGGACTTTTTTTCGTAATGGAAAACCAAAAAAGGCTAGTAGAGTCGAGGCGAGTAGAGCAGGTACCATGTAAAAAGGAAAAGTTACTCTTCACAAAAAGTTATATCTCTGTAGGGATCCTTTCCATAATGTTGTTAGACACTCAGTGTTGTAATGTGTAGTGGGAGAGTGAGGACCCAAATGCAGAGAGAGGCAGGCAGGCAGGAGATGGTGGAACTCAGAGATTTAATACAAGAAAAAACGTCAGTACAAGGACTGGAACACTCAAACCGACGGGCAAAAGATAAGCAGGAGCAAACGGGCACATGCAGGAACAAACAAAGGGAGGAAACACAAGGGCATGGCCACAAAAACGATCTGACACAAGACAAAGGGATTCACAGAGGTTAAATACATGAGGTAATGAACGAATGAGGTACAGGTGATACGGCAGGTGAAACACATCAGGGTGGGGCAGGACAATCAACAAAGGCGGGAAAACACAGGAAGTAAATTGGACAAGACAAGACAGAAAACCAGACTATCAAAATAAAACAGGAAACAGAGAAAAACAGACGGAAAACATGACATCAACCACACACAGAAACTGGACACAACACAGAACACAGTCAAGACAGGATAAACACAATAAACAGGGAGATAACTACACAGAAATCAACAAAAGAGGATACAGACAACAGAAATGAACCAACAGGTAACAAATGGAAAAAAATGCAAAGCAAAACGCTGAAACCATAACACACAGACATAGTTAACATGCAAGAGTTGTTTAAAGTATCAGTCACTGGATAAGAGGAAAATGGATACCAGAAGACTTGAGTGTAATACATTGTTTTATTAGTTCATTCTGTTTTTGATATAAAAAGAAAATCTGAATACAAACAATTTACAAAATGAAATGGAAAATATAATTTGACATGTCGCAAAGTCTTTATTCATCAATTTCAGATCATAATTACATTACAGTTTGTCTAAATTTTCATCCATTTACATCCGTTAAAACCATAGACTGTATAATATTAATGGACAGAGCATGTGTGACGTCACCCATTGGTTTGTGGAGATCTCCTATGAGTCGTTGAGTTTGTCGTTACGGGCGCAGCCATCCTGGTTGCGGATGTGACGATTTTAAATGAGAGGGAGAAGTGAAGGAAAAGTGAGGGAGGAGCGAGGGAGGAGCCCTTCCACTCTACGTTACGTTACACACTTTCACTGGCAATCACATCATAGCCACGCCCGAAAATTCCCTCTGCTTTATCACTGATTTTAAAATCAATGAGACCATAATTAAAAAAATGAACGTGATTCTGTGTTGCAGAAGACTTGAAACTAGCGATTGAGACCATAAATTCATTATGAAAATGTTTACTGAGGTAATAAATCAAGTGAGAAGTGGTTCTTTTTCTCATAGACTTCTACAGAAACTGACCTCCTTTTGCAACTGCACGTGTCGCCCCCTGCTGGAAGTTAGAGAGAATGCAGCTTTAAGGCCCTTTCCGCATTTGCAGCACTTCGCCGAACTAGATGTTCCATCCATTAATATACAGTCTAAGGTTAAAATTCCACAATAAACAAATTATTATATATACTATAGCAACACTAAGCCTGGCAAAAGCACAATACTTCCAAAAACACAGTTCACTTTTATACTTTTATATTATGTACATATAAGTAGGCTAATTAGCAAAATCTCTGTTGCATTTCAGAAAAGCTACTCAAGTAAAATTATGTCATCAAAATACATCATGCAAGTAAAATGGTACAGCAATGAATTGGTTAACCCTCCTTTAAAATTTGGGTTTTCTTTTAACCAAATTGTAAAAAAAAAATTGGATGGTTCCATAAAATAAATGATCAGTTCACTACTTTCATTGATTATTTTTTTTTCAATTTTATAGCATTTGAAAAAAAAACAATATAAGAACGTTAAAGAAAGTGACAAAAAAAAACAACAAAAACGTCAAAGACCGCAGAAAAAAATTGACAAAAACTTTGGAAAAAGCTTCAAAAACATAAAGAAAAGCAAGTGTCGAAAAAGACAAAACGTTGAAAAAAAAGTTTGTATTTTAAATTTTGACCCAGACGGGAAGACAACACTAGGGTTAAATATCACGTTGAGCTATAATTCCTACTCTGTATCCCCCTATGGCAGATCATTCCAACACCTTAAAGGAGAAGCATACATTCAGCTCTGAGTTTCAAACATTACAGAATAAATGGTAAAGCCAACCGATTTTCCTCTTAAAGTAAATGCTAATACTTTGCCATTCACACAAGATGGACTGCTGTAAATCTTATACATGTAGGTACATGCTCCTATAACAGCAAGAATAAGAACAATAACAACAAGAACACTAGTAATAGTCCCAACTGTAAGAGCAGGGTCCCAGCAAAGGGCACATGGAGACAAAATGATAGCAGCAGCAAGAAGTAGAATGCAACAACCAGCAATATGGTTCCAAGTGGCAGGGCCTTTAAAAACTCTTTCAATTCACGTATTTTTTTTTTCACAAACCATACTACTAATCCTGCTACTACTCCCATTAAGGCTGCAACCGCTGCACCTGATGCACCCCCTGCAACCGCTGCACCCACTGCACCTGCTGCACCTGCTTCACCCGCTGCACCTGCTTCACCTGCTGCACCTGTTTCCCCCCCTGCACCTGCTTCACCCGCTGCACCTGCTTCACCCGCTGCACCTGCTTCACCTGCTGCACCCGCTGCACCTGCTTCACCCGCTGCACCTGCTGCACCTTTAATTCTTAGTGCATCTAATGCCCCTGCTATTAATGCCAGTAATGGTGTGGCTGCAAGTTCCATTTCTCTTACAATACCTAGACCATTTTTTTTTAAGTCTGCTTTTTCTTCTTCTGTTTGTGTAGCTACTTCTGCTTTTTCTTCTTCTGTTTGTGTAGCTACTTCTGCTCTTTCTTCTTCTGTTTGTGTAGCTACTTCTGTTCTTTCTTCTTCTGTTTGTGTAGCTACTTCTTCTGTTTCATCTTCTGTTTCTGTAGCTACTTCTTCTGTTTGGTCTTCTGTTTGTGTAGCTACTTCTTCTGTTTCATTTTCTGTTTGTGTTGCTGCTTCTGTGGGTGACATGATAAGGAGATCAGATACAATGTAAGAAGGGTAATCTAAAAGAGAGACCCACCCACTTCTCAAGGCAGTGAATTAGAATGTTATGATCAATGGTGTCGTATGCCACACTCAAATCCAGAAGAATAAGGATTGAGACTTTGTTTAAGTCAGTAGCAAGTCTGAGATCATTGACTATTTTTACTAGGGCAGTTTCTGTCCTTTGAGTTGATCTAAACCCTGATTGGAATTTTTCAAGAACACTATTTTCGTTGAGAAAGGTATTAGCTAAGTAGCTGATTACAAACAACTTTTTCAAGTATTTTGCTCAGGAAAGGTAGGTTCGATATAGGCCTGTAGTTACTCAGGATAGTATGGTCAAGATTTGACTTTTTAAGTAAAGGCTTCTCGACAGCGGTTTTAAAAGCAGTTGGAAAAATACCTAATGAGGTATTTATTATCTTAAGAATAAAGGCAGCCAAGCTGTCATATGCGTTTTTGAGGAATCTAGGAGGGACTGAATCCAAAGCACATGTTGAATTATAATTTTGCTAAGCTCCGACTATTTTGTCTTTTAAAATGACACAGTGAACCTGTAACTTAGTTTTTCTCCATGTTCTCTCAGCTTTCCTACAGGATCTTTTTAGGTCATGGATATTTTCGTTCATCCAAGGAGTCAGTTTGCTACAGGGCCTTTTTTTGTCTTTATAGGAGTCACTCTGTCAAGCAGGACACCTAATTCACTATTGAAGGCCTCTACGTTTGGTCAATAGAATGATTTAAAATATCTGAATTGATGGAGTCTGTAAGAGCTATGAACTGCTGCTCTGCTCTATTGTCCAGGAACCATGATTTAATTGTAGTTTTGGGATGAATTTTTAAGGCATTTAGTATGACATTAAAAGATACATAATAAGGATCAGACATATTTATATCGTTTATCGATACAGTGGTATGCAAAAGTTTGGGCACCCCTGTAAATTTTCAGGATTTTCCTTTATAAATCATTGGTTGTCTGGATAAGAAATTTCAGTTAAATATATCATATAGGAGACAAACACAGTGATATTTGAGAAGTAAAATAAAGTGTATATGATTTATGGAAAGTGTGCAAGAATTATTTAAACTAAACTAAGCATGTGCATAAATTTAGGCACCACAAAAGAATAATTAACTCAATATTTTGTGCATCCTCCTTTTGCATAAATAACAGCCTCTGAACGCTTTCTATAGCTTCCAATTAGAGCCTGGATTCTGGCGGAAGGTATTTTGGACCATTCTTCTTTACAAAACATCTCCAGTTCAGTCAGGTTTGATGGTTTCCGAGCATGGACAGCCCGCTTTAAATCACACCACAAATTTTCAATAATATTCAGGTCTGGGGACTGAGATGGCCATTCCAGAACATTGTACTTGTTCCTCTGCATGAATGCCTTAGTAGAATTTGAGCAGTGTTTAGAGTCGTTGTCTTGTTGAAAGATCCAGCCCCTGATTCCTGGATATTGTTCTCCAGAATCTGCTGATATTGAGTGGAATCCATGCGACTCTCAACTTTAACAAGATTCCCAGTCCCTGCACTGGCCACACAGCCCCACAGCATGATGGAACCGCCACCAAATTTTACTGTAGGTAGCAAGTGTTTTTTTTTTGGAATGCTGTGTTCTTTTTCCGCCATGCATAATGCCCCTTGTTTTGCCCAAATAACTCTATTTTAGTTTCATCAGTCCACAGCACCTTATTCCAAAATGAAGCTGGCTTGTCCAAATGTGCTTTAGCATACCTCAAGCGACACCATTTGTGGCGTGTGCAGAGAAAAGGCTTTTTTAGCATTACTCGTCCATGCAGCATCTCCTTGTGTAAAGTGTACTGAATAGTTGAACGATGCACAGTGACACCATCTGCAGCAAGATTATGTTGTAGGTCTTTGGAGTTGGTCTGTGGGTTGACTGTGACTGTTCTCACCATCCTGCGCCTCTGCTTATCTGAGATTTTTCTTGGTCTGCCACTCCGGGCCTTAACTAGAACTGTGCCTCTGGTCTTCCAATTCCTCACAATGTTCCTCACAGTTGAAACTGAGAGCTTAAATCTTTGAGACAGCTTTCTGTATCCTTCCCCTAAACCATGATGTTGAACAATCTTTGTTTTCAGGTCATCTGAGAGTTGTTTTGAGGCTCCCATGTTGCCACTCTTCAGAGATGATGCAAAGAGAAATACTTACAATTGGCCTCCTTAAATACCCTTTCTCATGATTGGATTCACCTGTGTATGCAGGTCAAGGGTCACTGAGGTTACCAAACCAATTTTGAGTTCTAATAATTAGTGCTAAAGGTATTGAAATCAATAAAATGACATGGGTGCCTAAATTTATGCACATGCCTAATTTAGTTTAAATAATTCTTGCACACTTTCCATAAATCATATAAACTTTATTTCACTTCTCAAATATCACTGTTTGTCTCCTATATGATATATTTAACTGAAATTTCTTATCCAGACAACCAATGATTTATAAAGGAAAATCATGAAAATGTACAGGGGTTCCCAAACTTTTGCATACCACTGTAAGTCAGTGACGTCTATCCCTCTAGAGATGACTAGGTCAAGGGTGTTGCCAAGGTTGTGGGTGGACCCCGTAACATGCTGTTTTAGCTCTAAACTGTCCAATACATTAAGGAACTTACTGGCTTTAGCATCAGTCTCCTTATTGACATGGATATTGAAATCACCATTTACAAATATCCAATCATAGCTTGTGATGATGAGCGACATAAGTTCAAAAAAATTGGTCAAGGAAGCCAGTCCATAGTTTAGGAGGGCGGTATAAGGCGGGTCAGCCTTCAGAGTGAGGGCAATATACTCAAAAGTATAGAAATCGCCAAGACTCTAGTGCAGCTATATTTATTTGAGAAAATGGCAGCAATTCCACCCCCTTGTGTACCCTTTCTAATTGAGTGGAAGAAATTATAATTTGGGGGACAGGTTTCAACAAGAAACAGAAATTCATTTTTTTTTTTTTTTGTTAAAAGTCTGTTTCTGTTTACTATAAAGTAGTCATTGATCATATTACTTATGTTTAATAATAATGATTATCACCACCAATGATTGTTCACATGTACGTGATAAATCATTGGTGCTGTGGTACGATCATTTGTAAGCGATTCTGGTGCTGTTGCAGAACTGTGCCGATAATTCCAAGCAGAAGTATCATTATGCAAACAATTAATCAGGATTTTTTCACATGACTTTATGGCTAACTGAATGAGGGGAATTCAGGCTTGTGGATGTACTTTTCTTAGGATATCCTACGAACCCATTCATGAGCATGAATTGATGTATATATACATATATAACCGGGCTATTCAATTGGCGGCCCCAGGTCCGGCCCCTGAGGGATTTTGTACCGACCCTTGGAGTGAAGTGTAGTTATTACATATGGGTAGTCTCATACATCGCACGACTATGGTTAATTGTACATTCTTTCGTGTAGTAGGAGGCGGTATGCACCCCTTTGAGCCATGGTGGCAAAATAGGTAGAATATCTACCTGTTTCGGCCAGACATATATTTTGGGGACCACACATGACCAATCAAAGTCGCCCATTCGCGGTCTAGTGCCGCGCTCTGACTTTCTTTCAAGCCAAGCACGAAGTTTGGCTAACAAGAAAAAATGTCCCACTCTACCTTAAAAAAAAGAAAAGTTGACTCAAAGAACAGGCAGTTCAACAATGAATGGACAGAGAAATACGCGTTTATTGCCATTGATGCGAATCCTCTGCGCTTAATCTGCAACGAGTGCCTCGCCGTGTGCAAAGAGTATAATTTGAGAATGCATTTATTGACAACGCATGCTAACTTTCCCTCCAGGCTCTGCTGCTCGGAGGCAGAAGATAACAGGGCTTACGTCTTGTTAGGAGCAAAGACGTCGCATTTTGTTTCGGGCCTGTACAGATCAAGAGAGAGCAACTGCGGCATCGTTACGAGTCGCATGGATATTGGGCAAAAAGAAAAAGCCGTTTACAGACTCAGAGACAGTCAACTATGCTGGCATCCATTGAGGAGGTGGTAACAGATGAGAAAACCCGAAAAAACATTATTGATTCGATCAAGCAAATTCCAATTTCTGACACGTCAAATATGAGGAGAGTCGAGTCCCTTGCATCGGACGTTTTCGAGACGCTTTTGGACAAGCTGAGGAAGGCCGAGGTGATGTCTTTGGCCGTGGATGAGTCGACTGATAACAGTGATGTTGCACAGCTGTGCCTCTATGTGCGATTTTTTTGTGAGGATCTGCTTGGACAAATTCCCATGGAGGGGCACACTGCCGGTGAGATTCCGTTCACCAAAATGGCTTCATTTTTTGAGAACAACTTGGATTTGGCACGCGTCAACATGTTGGTGACGGATGGTGCGCCCTCGATGGCGGGCAGGGATCAGGGGCTCGCCGGGAAGATGGCAGCTGCGGTTCCACAGGTGAGATCTCTGCATTGCCTCATCCACCAAAGCCTCCTGTGTGCCAAGCTCAGTGGTGAGTTAAAAGAGACAATAGACTCTGTTATGGCAATTACAAACTTCATCTGTTGTACCCCAGTTTACAGCACCGCCTTTTCCGCAAGGAAATCTGGCCTGCAAATTACTGAGGTGATGTCAGGGTTTATTGACTCATTGAAAAACAACGTTGCCACTAGGTTTGAGGATTTCAGCATCTCTAGTGAAGTGATGAGATTTGTGAAGGACTCTTTCTGTGTGAATGTTGAGGCAGACTTTGCATTGAAAGGGAAGGAGCTGGTATCGTCATTGGATGAGGGGTCTTTACAACTGGAACTCATTGACATCGTCAGATGACTTGCGACTGCGTTATTACAGCAGGCAGGTTTTGAAAATTTCTGGATCCATGAAGTCAGCCGAGAGAAGTTTCCACATTCAAGGGGTCTTGCACTTTTTCTTCTGACAATGTTTGGCTCAACATACACTTGTGAGTCGTCATTCTCACACATGAATGCCATTAAAACTCACAATCGCATATCCCTCACTGACCAGCATCTACAACACTGCTTGAGCATTGCCCTGACAACATATACACTTGACTTCACTGCTCTTGCCAAGTCAAAAAATGCCATTTCTCTCATTAGATGGCAAATGTTGGCAAACTACATGCAAGGTAACATGCATAACTAGTCAAGCAAGACATGAGGATTGATTTTTGAACAGTATGATGCAATTAACATGTTTTTCACTCCATATTATGCACTTAATGTTTTTCTTGATGTGGTATTATTGTTGAATGCAGTTTGAAATGTTTTGCCTTGATAAAGTGCCATGCACTGTTATGTTGTTTTAATTCTATTCTGTACCACACTATACACTTTGGTTTTATTTTTGTTGGTGGAGATACATTGATGTTGCCTGTCACTCAAATGAGTGCAATCTTAAATATCTGTGATATGGCTGGCCTAGACTGATTGTTAAGGTGTCTGATTTATGATCAAACTGGACAAATGTGAGTACAGTATTGATTTTTTAGAAGGATAAAAGTGTGTGTTGTATTAAGTTACCATTTAGCTGCATTTCTGTTTTTAGCCAGAGGAGAAGGGGGACAGTTTGATTATTTCCCTCTTTACTTGTAACACTGAAATGTATCTCTTCATTGTCAATTGAGGATAATGAGCTGTAAAGTTGGTACAGGTATGTGCAATTAAGTGGATGTTTTCTGTTAGTTAATTGCATTTCTCTAATTGTCTGTGCCTCTGATTTTCAACATTGTATTGCCATTTGAATGGAACAATGCTTTGGGCCTATGTGTCTTAGTGCATCACAATGTGCATATGTTGTTCTGCATTTCCAAAATAGAATATATTGACTCCTTCAGTATGTTGTTGTAATTTCTTAATTTGTTACTATAATTACTAATATTCCCCGGCCCATTATTTTGCCTCAGTTTCATGAACTGGCCCCAATTCCAAATTAATTGAATAGCCTTGGTGTATAATATATAAAGTCAAAAATATGTTTTTACCTTTGAAACATTTCCTAGCTTGGGCTGTTCCTGCAACAACATTCCGTGTTGGTGGCACTATACAAACACGACGATCAAAAGTAATTTTGCGCCTGGATGGTTCGGTTGGTAGAACGGGCATCCGTGTATAGGGGTTTCTTTTTTGGTGCGGCAGGTCTGGGTTCGACTCCGACCTGCTGACCTTTGCTCCGTGTCGTTCCCACTCTGTCTCCCCTTTCATTTCTTCAGCTGTCCTGTCAAAAATAAAGGCTGAAAATGCCCCAAAAAAATAATCTTTAAAAAAAGTAATTAATACTAAATAGCCTATTAGCTTTGGCTTTTTCTTTCACAATGTCATTTTCATTGTTTTTTTAAAATATTTATCTATTCATGTTGTCACTGTAAATGCCTGCATTATGCAAACTAATTTACTGGTACTAGAACTCTGCAACACATTCTCACTCCAATCTCGTAAAATACGGACGCTTGGTCAGGTGCCTTTGGTGTTGTTATTAACAATAAAAGTCTCCTTTAGAGTCGCAGTAAAATCGCAAAAAGTGCAAAACCTACAGTTTCGACAGTACACAAAGGTGGGTTCTGCTCCATTCAAGTCCGATTTTAGGATGGTCCTGTTAGATAGAGAGGAAGAAGATGAATAAAATTCACTTTTTTAAGTTTGGTTACAAACTGTAAAACGTTAGGATACGGTTTGTGTTAAAAAATGTAGGGTTAGAGATTGTTGTGTTACCTCTGAGCTGTTGTCTGGCTGTCCTGTTCCCCACATGGAGAGGTTTCCTTGTTCTCAGACTGACCCATGCTGCTGATCTCAGTCTTTCATCTGCAGAGGAAACACATCATCATTTCTCCTGCTGCTCCTCTACTCATTGGCTCTTCTTGTCTCTTTCCCATCAGTGTCAGAGGAAACTGTTATCTGCTGCTGTAGTTCTAGAATCAGTCCACTAGATGGAGCCATGAGGCTGCAGCCCAGCACACACACACACACTCACTCACACACACACACACACACACACACACACACACACACACACACACACTCACTCACACACACACACACACACACACACACACACACACTCACTCACTCACTCACACACACACACACACACACTCACTCCTCACACACACACACACACACACACACACACACACACACACACACACACACACACACACACACACACACACACACACACTCACTCACTCACTCACTCACTCACTCACACACACACACACACACTCACTCACTCACACACACACACACACACACACACACACACACACACACTCACTCACTCACTCACACACACACACACACACACACACACACACACACACACGCATTTTATTCTGAAAGATTCCAGTGGACGCAAATAGTTTCAGTTTAAGTTTTACGGAAACTGAAACTAAACTAAAACTAGCAAACACACCCTAAAAACTAAACTAAAATGTAATTAAAAAGTCAAAACTAAGATAAAATAAAAACTAATTTAAACTCAAACCAATAACAACCATGCTAATCAGCTGTAAAGTTTCCATAGTAACAGACTCTCCTTTCTGGTAGTTCTTCAACACAAGAATCTTCCACACAAATAAGTAGTAGAAACATTAAATTTATCTTTACAGAGCCAGAACCAAAACCTTGACGAAGGTCAAGTGGTTTAAGAAGCAACTTACAGTTTCTTCAAACGATCCGGAGTGTCGACGGAGAACAACTCACTTGCGCCACACACAGAGAGAGGATGAAAGAGATGGTATGTGACGACAGTATGTGGATATACCGGTCTTAAAAATATGTTCAAGGAATGCTCGATGACCGATGACACATACACACACACACACAGAGAGACACACACACACACACACAAACACACACGCACACATGCACACACACACACAGATACACATACACACTCATATACACAGTGACACACTGTGGTGGCAAATTTTAGCACCAGAGAGGGGAACAGTTACAGCCGTCAACTGTAGCCTAGAGAGTTATTTAGTTTTACCAGCCTGAACCTTCTCACATTGTTGTCTTTTTGCTTAGATAAAAGAGGAGAAGGCCGATGATGTTTACCACAGTGAGAACTACGTAGGTTCCTGTCTCCTGAGATAAACTGATGTTTAGGCTAATGTTAGGAACAGAGAGCAGAGGGGAAGGTGAGACAATGGTGTGAGTGTAATGATGTCCTCTCTTCAACTATGGCCATGCTAAGAGATAAAGTTAGAGGGGTGGCTTAACGGAGGTCTTCACTATATGATGTTTGGATGTTTAGATTTTAGGTTAGAAAGATATTTTTAGTTGTGCTGCGTGTACCTTTGAAACTGTGTTTCTCCATTTGCAAATGTAAATAAATACTCAAAGACCAAACTTTGGTTTAATTCTCAAACAGTCGTTATTCGTTTTGATTTTATCATGAATATCACTAACGCTGCTGCTTTCAAGGAAAACTTCCACCACATTTTGGCGTTGTCTAGCAGGATGGATGAGTTAACAGAGAAAAAGAGCTCCGTTGGGTCACTGATGACTGGCTATCCAGGGATCAAAAATCACCTGCCTCATACCTCTAACCTTAAAAAGGTTTTTCAGAGAGAAGAGGGTTAGGACCGCGGAGAGCTCTTGACTGTTTTCCACTCCGTTAAAAACGAACAGGAAGAGATTTCAAGCAGCACGGTAAGATAAAATTGATTAATTACAATTGGATTGTGAATTCAAGGTTTTGAACAAACATTCTAAACAAGCAACCGTTGCTAAACGAATTAAGTAATGAATAATTGCAAAAATCATTAGTATTTTGTTTAAAAACAAATTAAACTAATTCTGACTTTTGAGAAGTGAGTAACTTGATATTTGTTTTAGGTCAACAAAGATATAACTGAGGTTATGAATGACATCTTTTGGCAAACATGGACATATTTATGATTAATCCTCTGATGCTGACGGGACAATAGATTGACAGAAAAGACAGACGTTGAGCTGGCCAAAAGTTAGTCGAAGGATTAGCTAGATTAGGCAGAGACGGCCTAAAAAATTAATCTACGAAACTATTAGCACGTTTATGATTAAGAGGCGGACTGCAGTATAAATAAAATAGTTTACTATTTCAGAGATTTTCACTGCAAGGTCGCACCGGGATTACACGTAAGTTACCCGAATAAATAACTTTGCGGTGTGGTGACGATCACAACGAAAAAGAAAAAGACATAGTATACTATAAGGTTTCTGTCAATAATGGAGAATGAAATGTCCCGTCCGGGTGAAGCATCTGAACCCATTGTGGGTGAATGACTCATAAATATGGACCGGAATGTTTGCGATGTCATACTGGTCATAAAGTTTTGGCTTTCTGAGAAACGGATCTTTGTGTACAAAGACACTGAGAATGTTAAAGCAAGATTTTAGAAGAACTAGAAAGAAAATTAACGAGAAAATCAATAATTAAGACAGAGGACTGAGTACAGGAAAAACAAAGAATGTTTTAAAATATAGATAAAACAGTGATCTAGGGAAAGAATGCAAACACACATGCACCAATAACCTCCTGATCAGTTCTAACCAAAGCGTATTTCTGAGCTTTCTCTAAAAATCAGGAAGACGAGCTGGAGAAACGGAGGGACGAAGAGGAGACAGACTCAACTCTGGGACAGGACCAACAGCATCAGTCACACCTGCATCGGGTGGAAAGACCAACGAGTACGTGAGAAAACCATGTTTGAAGCGTTTGTCTGCATGTTACAACAGGCTGGTGGGCAACATATGGAGCGCGGAACCGAAGTGGTCGAGCCAGAGAGAGGCCGAGGCGGGTACCGTGGGCAAAATGGTGAGCCCTACAACCGAGACCAGTGTTTGTACTGCAAGGACTTTGGACATTGGGTATGTAAATGCCCGAAGAAAAACACACACACTCGCTTCATGCAATGAAGAAATGCTTTGCACTGATACACTGTTTTTGTTTTTGCTATTAGGGACAATTGATAGGTTAGAAAGTTCTGAAAAATAATCTATTCAGTTAAACCATTATAGTATATTATCTTCTGAAACCTAGAAGAAAATGCCTACTACTGAGTGTAAAGTTAAAGGTTTTCCACTCACATAACTTGACTATTAGAGTTAAAGATTTGACACTGAAGATTATTTGGTCATTCTATTGGTCAATTGGAGAAAAATTCTCTGTTCCTCTCTCCTGTACATGGGAAAAACAATTCTTGGTGTATGAAGGTTCCACTTATTTGGTTTAGGTAGTGATTTAATGTGCACTTTTAACATTGGCTTAACCTCCACACCTGATGGATTGAGAATTTCTCGTAATGATGCATCTGACATGACCACTTTTGTTAATCACAGTGTGGCTAAAATGACCTCACTGAGGCGGCGTCTGTAATCAGCCCTGCCTCTGACTGCATGAAACCTGACAACCAATACATCACTCAAGGCTGCATCTGCTTTTTATCCCTCGTGAAAAGGTTTTTGGTGCAGTGCTGTTTTCATGTAAAATGAACAGAATAGCAGCTTGTTCAGTTTAGTGTTAACAATTAGATTTTTACTTGAGCCGGTCACCTAGAATGTCTGTACACGTTCCTGATGTCACTGTAAGACTTTTGCTGCCAAAGCTATTGAAGCGTTCGTGAATATGAAACTGGCTCTGCAGTCTCCCCCGATGCTGGGACTGCCAGATCCCTAAAAACAGTTCATACAGACATACACGTAAATACACATTCTTGCAATGAAGACATGCTTTTTTTGCACACTACAAACGCACCCTACATGATAGACAGATCAAATTAGACGAAAATACTGCACATTGAATAGAAACAACTTTTGGAAAATAGCTCAATTTATTCAATGTATTTATCTGATGTCTATACAAATTGCCTACCATGGTGTAAATATACAAGGGAAGGAAAATTTAATCTTTAGTTGATTCGGGAGCAACAATTTGGTTTTAGTGAACATCTTTGTTCTTCACTCAGAAGCTCTCTTGTAAACTAGTTTTCCCTTAGAGAAGTGATTAGTAGAATGGTGATCCCAGAAAGGTTCACCATTCTTATGTGTATATTCAGATCCTTAGGATCCTGAACTAGATAAGAAAGGAAAATGTTCACTCTTTTTCCCCCTCTTCCTTTCATCTGAGTGTCCTGAAAATTTGTTAGGCAGAGATTTGAAAATGTCTATTTGAAATTGAATTCATTCTTTCACCCACGGGTCTTAGGAATGTTTATTCTTTTGCCCACTGGCTTTAAAGTTGTGCGACTTGATAAAAATCACTCTTTGGCTGACATATTTTTGTTGCAGCCTAAAAGTACGTATTTGTTTACAAATTTTAATGTAACACGTACCATGTCAGTCTGTTAATCTCCTGATTACGGTAACAAATTGGGACACCTGTAGTTAAGTTTAAGCAATCACAAATATTACATGCATTCCTTTTGTCACCTTTTGACCCTGATGAAGATTACGTTGAAAATGTTTTTTCACAAACAAATCAAAGGACGAGTATGAGTTTTCTTTTGTCTGCTGGCATATACGCATGTCCAGTGGCTGTCACCTTGACTGATAAACTACATACGTTTTTCAGAAATTCTAACTCAAAAGCTCACATTCATGTTTCTTTGTCTCCAACAGAAGAGGAGACAGACGTAGGACACCTTGTGACTATTTGTAAAACTGACTGACCGGACTGACATTACTGATAATGTGTTTATTTGTCTCCATCGACAGGAGACTATAGAAAACCCATACAATAGCATATTGCTTATATTCACAGTGTTCAGATATTCAGAGAACCTGTGCCTACAACAGATGCATATTCACACAGTAAAAACAAAATTGTATATACTGATGTTTCACCACTTTTTGTCTCAGGTACAGCATTATCTCTGGGCAAAACACACAAATGTGATGTGGATTGATTGACAAATTGTCAACCTGTAGTCATCAAGCTGCGTTCGGACTACAGGCCCCAGAATACATCAGTACACGCTAAAACAGGAAGTAATCAACAGAAATCCGACCTTGTTTTTAACTCTTTATTGACGGATGGGGTTTATAGTTCCATGTTTAGATTCTCCAACACGTAAACTTACTCTCTCAAGCAACATAAATAAGAAGAATCATTTTTATTATGAATGTTAAAGTTTTGTTTCATTCAGGACCTTCAAGCAGTAAATGCAGTGGGTCTATGCTCGAGCACCTAATGTCTCCCACAGCTAAACATAACATTCTGCAGGGAATGTTAAAGGTTTTGATTCTCTGTTGTCTCGTCTAACGTTTTTCTTTTCTCAGAGTTCCAGTAGAAAAGACAGTAAATATCGTTTTATAGTTCTGGGTGATGGTAAGCTGTACACCTTGACACACTTTTGTGAGGAATACATTGAGTTGTTAATTAATAATGCCATAAATTACAGAAAGAATAACAGTGTGTTTAAATGTACCCTGGAGAAATCCTTCTTTCTTTGAGAGAGGACAGCCAGAGGAGGAGACACACACACACACACACACACACACACACACACACACACAGAGATAAGACACAAGCTAAAACCAAACATGAGTAGTTGACATTGACAACAGAACTGTTGACATTCCTCTGTGACTCAGAGCAGTGTGCTCTGGCACAAACACACACACAGGAGCAGAGTGCTGTGATACGCACACACATGGAGCAGCAGGATGACAAATCACTGAAATGGTACTGAGTTTATTCTTAGTTACTGAATTTATGATTTTCTATTGTGTTTATGGTTTTTGCATTTTATTTTTGATGAGAGAAAAGTATGATAAATTACGTGTAACCATTCCTCCCAACATTTACATACACCAACACATTAGGGTGACTGGAGGAAAAGACGGGTGATGCGTTCACTACTTTCCATGTAAAGGAGAAAATGATGGTTGGAATACAATAAGTACTAGTACAGAGCTAATATTACTGTATTGATTAACTTATGTTCCAATAACAGGCATTAGGATGGTTGGTATACGAATGCTACTAAATTGGGGCTAATTGGGGTTTTGTACCTTATGTGGTTCCTCATGACCACACAAATCTAACTGATAGATTATTGATGAAAGAAAGTAAATTATTCCTAAACAGCAATATTGTTAATATTGAACAAAGTTAAGTGTAAAGACCTCGGGCATTTCTGTGTGCTTTAGAACTTAAGGAAAAGTTCCTTGTGGATCTTTTATTACATTGAAGTAATTTCGCCTTCCACATTTTGACGACACACATAAACACCACGTTTGACTAAGACTTTTGAAAGATTATCTAATAGATACATTTTCTACTAATGCATGACTTCGGTTTTAGTTAAGAAATGTATGCGTGATGTAGGTTAGAATGATTTTTGTTATGTTTGTTCACTATTTCTTCGCTTACAGAAGTAAGCAATTTCCAGTGAAACCACACACATAGAATAACTGAATTTTATTTGTGCTCTGACAGCACTTAATGAAGCTCAGCGCAAATTCTTTAAGGAAAACCTAACAAGTAATCAGGTTCCCCTAAAGCGAATCAGCACTGGAAGCGTCAACTTCTGATAAACCAATCAGAAGCAGCCGCAGTTGCGCTGTGTCTGGGGGTCCCTACCATACATGCTGTAATGAGTCAGCCAGGGGCTTCGTTTTCCTCTTAATAACTGCATCATCTTTAGGCATGCACATAGGGCAGCACGTTATTCTCTTCAAGTGCTTAATGGGGTAGCTGCTTCTCTCTTTTCTACGTTTGCTATTTTTGTGCTTGTACATTTCAGCTGTCGTCTAATTTCAAGTGCACTTTGCGGCGGTATACGGCGCTGCTGTTCCCATTGCTGAGGCCTTCTGGGAGCTCACTCAAGCCCCAGGAAGAGCGCATGTCTATATACCACCATGGGCTTAGCTGAAAACGGTGGTAATGCACCCCATGGCCCAGAAAGACTTTTCACATAGACTTTGCATGGCGAAAGGAACGTCTATATTTCAGCAGATAATTAGTTTCGGGGTATATCAACCTACCAGCCCAAACACTGCAAGGATCCTTGTTTAAAACATGTTTTTAACATTCACTAGAAGCGAATCCAGAATTATTAAATTTGGAATGATACACGCACATAATGGACGCGAGCAGACCGACGGGACTGCGCACGCCCGCTCACATGACTGTTCTTCCGAGCTCACGTAGCTAGCTGTAATAATGGATAGCTATATCCATTATTATTATTATAATCGCATATAATTGCAGTGCCAGTCGACGTGCAGTGGATGATAAATGGCTGGGATTTTATATTTCTTGCGTCGCTGGCCTGAGCCGCCATATGACGGCATAGGCGCGGGAAGTAGGGGTGCTGGGGTAGCTGCAGCACCCCCTGTTGGCGGCAGCACCCCTTGTTGGCAAACTGCGATCAAGCCCGTATTACCCAATGGGCATTAATCATTATGGTGATAATTATCCAATCAGAATAAAATACAAGTTGTTTAATGTAATGATTGGGAGAAGGCCGCATGCACTGTGTAGATTGGCTAAAGATAAAGGTGGGTGGGCATAGAAAATATATAAAAATGTCCCGCGAATAAATAGCTTTTTAAAAAGAGCTGGGAATGACGAAGAGGAGGATGTCGAGGAGCTAGCCAACGTTAGCTTGGAAGAATCGCTGCCTTCTACCAGCTACACTCAGCCACAGCTAACGGTGGCTAACGTTAACTTTAGCGAAGTTGTTGTGGAAAAAGACAGAGATGAGGCCGGTCATCAGCATTACAGAACAAGGTAACGGCCCCTCAGGTACCATCATCTCTGGAGACCCTGCACTACGGGGACCGATTACAGAGACCGTCCGGGAGGAAGTTATACCCAGAGGGATATTAGCCTTTCAGAATCGGCGGCTAAATGTCCAGCATCTCGGAGGGGGGACGAGGCTGGCGGCAGAAAGACCCGCTCTCTCACTAACGAGGCACTGACCCGACACCTTCACAACGGTGAAACGGTACCACGGGAGTGGATTCTAGATCACTGTCCACCGGAGACATTTGTTGCGTTGCCTGTAAAGTGCTCCCAACACACAGCAGCGCATGTGTAGTAGGGTTTAGCGAGCTGCTGAGGGAGCTGGACTTTGAGGATTTGATCTGCGACTTTGCAAAGAAAAAGACAAGAAATTAGAACTTGTAAAGGTAAGAGCTATGATGCTATCTGTAAATTGAGTAGGTTAATATAATCTGTTGTGACCGTGTGACCAGATAATGCACATATTTTGTTTAGTTTATTGAAATGCCATGCATATCAGACGTATTGCATCATCATTTTGTGATGCTGCTATAGGCCTGTGTGAGACTTAGTTGTCAAGTGCAGTAGCCTATATGTTGGCTGACTAAGTGACTGTTATTTTACAACCTGCACTCAGCTGTGTTGTGTGATGGCATTGTTGTATCTTCAGTCAATCACGTTTCAGAATTACTATTGTGCTTTTTGCTTGGGTGATTTTTAGTGAATACTATATCGCCATAGTCTTGAGCCAGACAACGCTTTGGTATGATTTAATTAATTGTAACATTGTCTTGTGATGTGTGAGTCAAATGGCAGTACTTGTTTTATTGAACTGGAAAGGCATACTTGATGCCTGCTCAGCTGGACTAGTCATCTCAAAACGAGTTCTTCATATGGTAAATATGATTGAGCCTTCTGACGTATTCCGTCTTTCTGAATATGATAATAATGTGTGGACACCGTCTCTGATATTGTGTGAGATTGATTCTATGATAAGGTTTTAATCTTTAAAAGTAAAATTTATTTTTGTGATTATTTTGTAATCAAAAGGGTGAACTGTGGTGGCAAATGTTATTTTAACCATTTGTTTAATGATATTAACCATTTGTTTAACGATTGTTTTAAACCTCCACAAAATCCTGTTCCTTCCTGTAGACTCTTAAAGACCAGAGAGGGGAACCGCTACAGCCGTGAACTATAGCCGAGTAGAGTTATTTAGTTTTACCAGCCTGAAGCTCCTCACATTGTTGTCTTTTTGCTTAGATAGAAGAGGAGAAGGCCGATGACTGTTTACGACAGTGAGAACTACGTAGGTTCCTGTCTCCTGAGATAAACTGATGTTTAGGCTAATGTTAGGAACAGAGAGCAGAGGGGAAGGGGAGACAATGGTGTGAGTGTAATGATGTCCTCTCTTCAACTATGGCCATGCTAAGAGATAAAGTTAGAGGGGTGGCTTAACGGAGGTCTTCACTATATGATGTTTGGATGTTTAGACTTTAGGTTAGAAAGACATTTTCAGTTGTGCTGCGTGTATTTTTGAAACAGTTTTCTCCATTTGCAAATGTAAATAAATACTCAAAGACCAAACTTTGGTTTAATTCTCAAAAAAAGGAAAACTTCCACCACAAGAAGTGTTATGGAAGACCCAGGACTAGGTGGAAGGATTATATCTCCACTCTGGCCTGGGCACGCCCCGCGACTCGACCCCAGATAAGCAGTTGACGATGGATGGATGGATGGATAGTTTGGCAATAGCGATATCAGGGCTGCATCATTAGTTACTCTTTACAAAAAGGTGTATCTCTGTCGGGATCCTTTCCATAATGTTGTGAGACACTCAGTTACTTAGTCACAGACATAGTTATTAACATGCAAGAGTTTTTTTTAGTATCAGTCTTACAGCAAGTGTCACTGGATAAGGGGAGAATAGCTACCAGAGGACTTGAGTGCAGAGCTGTATAGTAAAGAAAGTAGAACTACTTCACTACTGTACTTAAGTACTAAAAGGCTGTATCTGTACTCTACTGGAGTATTATTTTTTTCTCCTACCTCCACTTTTACTTACTTCCGTTCTGCCTTTCACTCATTTCACAGACAACTCTGAAGAAACACACCAAGGCAAGTTACAAATATAAAACACAAATGGCACACCAGCTTGAGCTATCAGTAAACACTAGCTAACTAGCTACCCTCAGTTCATGATGTGCTGCGGTGTTCACTTACGATAACGTTAACTAGCTGGCTATCATCCTGCTCTTGTACATTCCTGTCCTTGTACTGCTGCTACAGCCAAAGTAACTGTGAGTGTCCTTCAGCCCAAACACCTGAAACAACACAAACAATATGACATTCAAACTTTTGCCTGCTTTCTTTACTTACTACATAACACAATACTTGTACTTTTACTACAAAAAATGTTGAATACTTCAGTACTTCCACTTAAGTATGGTGCTTAAAGAGCACTTCAACTTCTACTCAAGTCACTTTTTTGATCGAGCAATTGTACTTTTACTCAGGTCTAGGTCTCTGGTACTATATATATATCTGCTTGATGGTAATAAATTGTTTTATTTTTTCATTCTGTTTTTGATGTAAAAAGAAAATCTGAATACAAACGATTCACGGAATAAAATGGAAAATATCTTTTGACATGTCGCAAAAGTCTTTATTCGTCCATTTCAGATCATAATTACATTACAGTTTGTCTGCACTTTTATCCATTTACATCAGTTAAAATTCCACAATAAACTAATTATTAGATATACTGTAGCAATACTAAGCCTGGCAAAAGCACAATACTTCAAAAACAGCACTTTTATATTTTGATATAAATGTAAGCCTACGTATTAGCAATCAGCAAAAGCTCTGTTGCATTTCAGAAAAGCTACTCAAGTAAAATTATGTCATAGAGGTAAAATGGTACGGCAATGATTTGGTTAAATCTTTCTTTCAACCAAATCGTCAAAAAAACAAAACTTGGGTGGTTCCACACAATGTTCTTCACAAGTAAAATAAATGATCAGTTCACTTCTTCTTTTATAGATTCTTTTTTTATTATTCAATTTTATACCATTAGAAAAAAAAAAAAAAATAAAGTAAGTGATAAAAATGTCGAGAAAAGATTCAAAGAGATGGGGGGGAAAAAAACAACAAAAACGTAAAAAAAACGCAGAAAAAATCGAAATACACTAACAACAAGAACATTAGTAAGAGTCCCAACTGTAAGAGCAGGGTCCCAGCAAAGGGCACATAGACACAAAATGATAGCAGCAGCAATGAGAAGAATACAACACACAGCAATATGGTTCCATTAGGTCTTAGCCTGTCATTTATCCATTGATACACTTTTCGTAAAATCCATGGTCCTACTAATCTTGCCGCACCTGCTATTACTGCTGCAGCTACGTTCCTTACTATTACTGGTGCAAATGGATATAGTACTGTTGTGGCTGCAAGTGCCATTCATCCTACAATATCTGGATCATTTTTTTAAGACTGCTTTTCCTCCTGCTTTTTCTCCTTCTGTTTGTGTTTCTTCTCCTTCCTCCTCTACTGCTCCTCCATATACTTCTCCTTCGTCACCTCCTAACCCTTCTGCTCCTTTTGTTAACCCACCACTTGACTGCAAAACTACAACAGCAGGCCCACAGAAAGACTCCACCTGTGATTCTGCTGCAGGGCCCTGTAGTAACAGCAATAATAACACTAACAACAAGAACATTAGTAATAGTCCACACTGTAAGAGCAGGGTCCCAGCAAAGGGCACATGGACACAAAATGATAGCAGCAGCAATGAGAAGAATACAATACGCAGCAATTTGGTTCCAATAGCTCTTAGCATGTCCTTTATCCATTGATACACTTTTTGTAAAACCCATTTTCCTACTACACCTACTGTCCCTGCTAGTACTGCTCCAAATGGCCATAGTACTGTTGTGGCTGCAAGTGCCATTCCTCCTACAATACGTAGACCAATTTTTTTCAAGCCTGCTTTTTCTTCTGCTTTTTCTCCTTTTGTTTCTGTTTCTTCTCCTTCCTCCTCTACTGCTCCTCCATATACTTCTCCTTCTTCACCTCCTATCCCTTCTGCTGCTCCTTTTGTTAACCCACCACTTTGCTGCAAAACTACAACAGCAGACCCACAGAAAGATTCCACCAGTAATTCTGCTGCAGGGCCTGTTAGTAACAAGAAGAACATTAGTAAGAGTCCCAACAGTAACAGCAGGTTCCCAGCAAAGGGCACATGGAGACAAAATGATAGCAGCAGCAATGAGAAGAATACAACACGCAGCAATTTGGTTCCAATAGCTCTTAGCATGTCCTTTATCCATTGATACACTTTTTGTAAAACCCATTTTCCTACTACACCTACTGTCCCTGCTAGTACTGCTCCAAATGGCCATAGTACTGTTGTGGCTGCAAGTGCCATTCCTCCTACAATACGTAGACCAATTTTTTTTAAGGCTGCTTTTCCTTCTGCTTTTTCTCCTTTTGTTTCTGTTTCTTCTCCTTCCTCCTCTACTGCTCCTCCATATACTTCTCCTTCTTCACCTCCTATCCCTTCTGCTGCTCCTTTTGTTAACCCACCACTTTGCTGCAAAACTACAACAGCAGACCCACAGAAAGACTCCACCAGTGATTCTGCTGCAGGGCCTGTTAGTAACAGCAATAACAACACTAACAACAAGAACATTAGTAATAGTCCACACTGTAAGAGCAGGGTCCCAGCAAAGGGCACATGGACACAAAATGATAGCAGCAGCAATGAGTAGAATGCAACACACAGCAATATGGTTACTATATGTCGCGGCAGGCTCTGTAAAAAATCTATCAATTGATATACTTTTTGTACAACCCATACTACTACTCCTGCCCCTTCTGCCCCCAAGATTAAAGCTGCTATTATTTTTAATACAGTTCCTGCACCTGCTGTACTCGCTGCACCTGCTGTACTCGCTGTACTCGCTGCACCTGCTGTACTCGCTGAACCTGCTGTACTCGCTGTACTTGCTGAACCTGCTGTACTCGCTGTACTCGCTGAACCTGCTGTACTCGCTGCACCTGCTGTCCCTGTAAATGCAGTTGCTAGTGCACCTACTGTCCCTGCTAATAGTGCTGTAAATGCAGTTGCTAGTGCACCTACTGTCCCTGCTAATAGTGTTGTAAATGCAGCTGCTAGTGCACCTACTGTCCCTGCTAATAGTGCTGTAAATGCAGTTGCTAGTGCACCTACTGTCCCTGCTAATAGTTTGTTTAAGTATGCTAATAGTCCTGTTTTTTTTCCTTTTGTTTCTGTAGGTACTTCTGCTTTTTCTCCTTCTGTTTCTGTTTCTTCTCCTGCTTTTTCTCCTTCTCTTTCAGTTTCTTCTCCTGCTTTTTCTTTTTCTGTTTCTGTTTCTTCTCCTTCCTCCTCTACTGCTCCTCCATATACTTCTCCTTCTTCACTTCCTATCCCTTCTTCTGCTCCTTTTGTTAACCCACCACTTTGCTGCAAAACTACAACACCAGGCCCACAGAAAGACTCCACCAGTGATTCTGCTGCAGGGCCTGTTAGTTTGAGCCACACATTCTTTGAGACACTTTTGTTTGCCTTATTGCTGGGGTGTCCTTGTGGCATTTTTCCTCCAGAGGTTCTGTTGTTCTCTTCTTCTTTTTCATTCCACACTGGTAGCATCTTGTTAGTGTAGCAGCCTCCTTTGTTTTCCATTACTATCTTGTCTGTTGTGTTGAGCAGCTCTGCCACCTGAAACTTGTTGCTTCTGTATTCATCCTGTTGGTTGTTTTTCCAGTATTTATTATCAACGACATGGCATCGGCCACCGCACTTCTTCACCAGATCACTGAGACATTTATTCTGATCAACAAACTGCTCAATTTTCATTCCTTCTGGGAGCTGGTCACCATGAGTGAAGACAACAGCAGCATACTTTAAAGCTTCGTCTGAGAAATATTGACATATTTTAGTGAAGACAGCCTGCTTATTCTCAGTGAATTTTTCCACTTTAAGAACAATGAAAAAAGCATGAGGCCCTGGAGCGTACTCTGTGATGCACCTTACTATCTCACTCTTCAGCTGCTGCTCAGGTCTATCTGTGTCAAAAAAACCAGGAGTGTCAACCACAGTTAATCTTCTTCCATGAACAGATTTTGACCCTGCTTGACATTCACTTGTTCCATAGATGGAGGTATGGTTTATCTTGAACACATCGTCTCCAAAAATGGTATTTGCTAGGCTGCTTTTCCCAGCTTGAGTTTTTCCCAGCAGGACAATCCTGTATGTTTTTAGCACTAGGGGAGAAAAATAATCAAAAATTAATATTGTGCATGTGTGTTTGGCTGTTTCATTCAGTAGTCATTTTAGAAATCTTCTGGGGCCAGATGTAGATGTGTACTAGGGTTGGGTATCGTTTGGTTTTTTTTCCGATACCGGTGCTAAAACAATACTTTTAAAACGTGCCGGTGCCTGAACCAATACTTTAAAAAATAGGGTACTAGGGAAGAGGGTATTTTACAATAACTTTGAATGCACCACGAGGCTTACTAGTTTCAAGTGAACTTGCGTAACGTCCCTGTGGTATCCTAACTGTAATATCTTAACTGTAATATTAAGTTACAAGAATGCTTATCTGTAAGCTATATCAGTTACTTAGCTATGAAGAATAATAGTTCATTTCCTTATACTGTTTCTGAAGTTAATAACGAATGTTCCAGAAGGAGGCGCTATTACATTGAGTTCTGAATCAGAGTATGTTCAGCTGACCGGATGTTGACTCTTGTTAAAGTAGACCGAAGTGTTGCGGGGTGAGGGACGGTGAGGACCCAAATGCAGAGAGAGGCAGGCAGGCAGGAGATGGTGGAACTCAGGGATTTAATTATAACAAAAAGCAGCAGCACAAAGACTGGAAAACACAGGCAGGAGTAAAGTGACGCAGGAACAGACACAAGGCACAGGACGGAAACACAAGGGCATGGACACAAAACGATCTGACACAAGACAAGGGGAACACAGAGGCTAAATACATGAGGTGATGGGTAAATCAGACACAGGTGAGACAACAGGTGAAGCACATCAGGGCGGGGCAGGACAATCAACAAAGACGGGAACAGAAAGCAAAGCTAGACATGACAAGACAGAAGACCAGACTATCAAAATAAAACAGGAAGCAGGACAAACAGACAAAACATGACATAACCTAAATACAGACACTTGACACAACACTAAACAACACCAGGGATAACAGAGACGACAGGAACACAATTCAGAATAACAAAAATGGGAAACAAACACACAAAATACAACACGGTCAAAACAGGGTAAACAGAAATATACAAAACAGGCAACAGAAATGTCCGTAACCACAACACGAAGAAGTTGTTGCTATGTGAAAGTAACTTGTAAAGATGTCATGCTGTCTGTTTGTATTAAACTTACAAACATATGTGGATGTTGTGGACATTCAGTTCTTCATTAGAAGATACCACAGTCCCGCTGTTGGATCCTCTACAGTGAAATACAGACACCCTTTACACGTTTAGCTGTCAGCATTTTAACCGTGTTTAATCCAGCTACTAGCTAACGGTAGGCTAACGCTACCTGCTGTCAGGTGTAATGTTAACTAGCGTCACGTGCAGCGATGCTCCTGTTGCTACTTTTCTTAGGATATCCTACGAACCCATTCATGAGCATGAATTGATGTATATATACGTAAATAATATATAAAGTCAAAAATATATTTGTACCTTTGATGCGTTTCCCAGCTTGGGCTGTTCCTGCGACAACAGTCCTTGTTGGTGGCACTATACGAACACAATAATTAAAAGTAATTAATACTGAATAGCCTATTTGTTTTGGCTTTTTCTTTCACACTGTCACACTTAGTTTTTTTTTATTAAAGTATTTATGTATTCATGTTGTCACTGTAAATGCCTGCATTATGCAAACTAATTTACTGGTACTTAGGAATGCACCAAATCCAGATTTTTGGGGTTTGGCCGAATACCGAATCCATTGGTTAAGATTCTGCAAAATCTGAAACCTTCCCATAATCAACGGCGCCGTCACTACGGCGACCAGCGTAGCGCGCGGAGTGACGGCGCCAATATTCAGCCCAATCCTGGATTTAGTGCATCCCTGCTGGTACTAGAACTGTGACAATTGCTATGATATTGTGCATTTGTTTGTTTTCTAGTGCAGTGTTTTATAATTTTAATACTCTACATTGTTAAGAGAAAAATCCCGCACACTGGCCATTACGCAAGCAATAATTTATTTAGAAAAATACAATGTTTCGCTCCCAGACCTTCATCAGGTAATCAGGTAATACTCTACATTGAAATAAACTTGCACCCATACTAATGCAGAGCAACACTGTTCCTATCTAATTCAATTTCTTACTTTACTTTTGTTCTTTAGTTAGCTTGACTAAATGGCACAAAAATCATCTCATTATGGTTGCTCCAACAATGAATACTTGTTTACCTGACACGGTTTTGACTATTGCTGTTGTTCCTCCTCTTCCAGTTACTTCTGCTCCTTCAGCCTCTAGTTCTAGTCGTATTGCTGTGTTGTCTTCTTCTGCCATTATCTCTCCTGCTCCTCTTCTAGCTCCCTTGTTTTCCTGCAAAACTACAACAGTGGGCCCATAGAGAGCCTGCGCCAGTGATACTGCTGCAGGGCCTGTCAATTTGATCCACACATTCTTAGAGACACTGTTCGGTTCTGCTTCAGCTTCATCAGAGTCCAGTTTCGGGATGGTCCTATTAAACAGAGAGGAAGACCACCAATGAAGGGTTAGGGTTACGTTTGGGTTACAAACTGTAAAATGTTAGGATAAGATTTGTGTGTAGGGTTAGAGATTGTTATCTGACCTCTGAGCTGTTGTCTGGCTGTCCTGTTCCCCACATGGAGAGGTTTCCTTGTTCTCAGACTGACCCATGCTAGGTTATTATTAATAAAGATCTCAGTCTTTCATCTGCAGAGGAAACACAACATCATTTCTACTCATTGGCTCGTCTTGTCTTTTTCCCATAAGTGTCAGCTGAACACAGTCAGAGGAAACTCGTATCTGCTGCTGTAGTTCTAGAATCAGTCCACTAGATGGAGCCATGAGGCTGCAGCGCACACACAGACACACACACCATGCACACACATACAAACACGCACACACACACACACACACACACACACACACGCAAGCATGCACACACACACACACACACACACAAACACAGCAGCTGAGCAGAGACACAGATGACTAAGCTGATTAATGCTGCTGACAAATCATTCAGCATTGTCCCATGTACTCAACATGGTTATGTACACGATGAAATTGATACATAAGAGAATGGGAGTTAATGAGTACAAAGTCAGCATCCTCTGACTGAAGTGAAAACACTTCTCTAAAGATCACTGCAACACGAAACGAGGCATTTAGGTCACTACATTTTATTCTGAAAGGTGGCAGAGGAAACAGTAGAGTGGACGCAAATAGTTTCAGTTTTAGTTTTGGTTTTTAAAGGAAACTGAAACTAAACTAAACCTAGTTAACACACCCTAAAAACAAACTAAAACTAAACTAAAATGTCATTCAAAAGTAAAAACTAAGATATAAATAAAAATATAAACTAATTGAAACTCAAACCGATAACAACCTTGTTACTCAGCTGTAAAGTTTCCATAGTAACAGACTCTCCTTTCTGGTAGTTCTTCAACACAAGTCTCCTCTACACTTTCTCAGGAAAGAAATAGTAGAAACATTATATTTATCTTTACAGAGCCAGAACCAAAACCAGAAGAGACGAAGGACACGTGGTTTTATTATCCAACAACAACTTACAGTTTCTTCTAACGGTCCCGAGTGTCGATGGAGAACTACTCCCTTGAGCTGCTTCCTGATGAGTTACACCCTTATATACTGTCTGCTTCCTACTGTTATTTTTCACAATAAGAGCTTCACACACACACACACACACACACCCACACACACACGAGGTAAAATCCCCAAAATAAAAGATTTAATGAAGAAAGAGGATGTTTAGGTGAAATACATAAGTTGTGTCCACATCACCTGTTACAATTACATCTGCTCTATTTTCTGTATAATAATAGAGGTTTTTATATTGTACATATTACTAGTATTACTCTTAATTTTACTCTATTTTTTATTGAATGTGTATTTGTTCTGCTGTAGCGAGGTCATTTCCCCAGTGTGGGATCACTAAAGTCTATCTTATCTTATCTTGTAAATCTGCAGAGTAACACGCTGACAGATAAATGGAGTATAAGAAGTACAAGGTTTTCTTCTGAAATTAAAGTAAGTATTCAGACATTTTAATGTAGTACAAGTACTAATACCACAGTGTGAAGTTACATCAGCTGGCTGAACAGCAACTGGTATGTGGCGTCGATCAGGATGTCTAATTTGTACATAATTAAAAATAAAAATAATAAAATAGACGTACGCTAACTAAACTCATATCTTCTCAACCATTTTAATTTGTCTGAGATACTGAAATCATACTTGATAACACTCATTTATTTTGCAGAATATCTAGATTACACTCTACTTTTATCTAGAATACAATATTTTTATTTGTCATTGTAACAGATACAACGAAGTTTTGTGCAGACCTTGTCAAGTGCCAAACATCTACGAGGTAATATATACCTAAATAAATACATAAATAAAGAATGCTGCTACTGCATACATATTAATGCTAAAAATACATAGGCATCCACATTTAAAAATTGCACATAGTGTCACGATTTGTCTAGTGCTGGAACCCGAAAGCAGACCAGGACAAGGTAAGTAGGAATAACAAGGTGAGTATTTATTTGGAATGTGAATATTGAAGTGGGTAAGTCCAGATGTGAATATTGAAGTAGGTAAGTCCAGATGTGAATATTGAAGTAGGTAAGTCCAGATGTGAATATTGAAGTGGGTAAGTCCAGATGTGAATATTGAAGTAGGTAAGTCCAGATGTGAATATTGAAGTGGGTAAGTCCAGATGGTTGGCAGTGGGTGAAGCAGGGAGGATGGAGGGTTTGTGCAGATCCCAGAATGCAACAGTGAAGCTGACAGCCAGCCAGCATGGTATAACACACTCTATAGTTTGTTCTTGGCCACAGTGATCACATCTTGCTGTTACCTTTAACCAGTGTGCTGTTTAAGCCAGTGTGTCCAAAATCTAAGTCTTGATATTATTGCCTCTTCTCTCCTTCCTGCACATTTAATTTCTTCCACTTTCCTTTGGATTTTGTAAAACTATCGTCCTTTCCTCTCCTCCTCCTCCTCCCGTTGCTTTTGCCCTCTTTTCTTCAATCTCTGTTTAATAATGCTCTGAACTTCTGATTGCTGAAACTAACAATGTCCAATCAAATGGCATTATTTTTAGTAGCCTCCTTTGTAATCTTATCTGCACTTTCCTTTCCTTCGTGCTGTTTCCTGAGTTGAAAAGAAAAAGTATGACTCTGGTTTAAAGGAAACCTTCAAGTCAAATGCCAACCTGGGGATGTTGCAGTGCATGATGGGAGCTTCCTGTGTTAGTGTACAGAGACAATGAAAAACTCATAATGTGAAAGTAAATATGCCAAGAATCTTATTTTAAAGATAAAATGTGCCTTTAATGATAGACAGAGACATCAGGAAGACAGAGCAGACAGTTAGTGTGATCTTCAGACAGAGAAACAGAAAATACAAAGATTTATAAAAACGTGATTTCAGAAGCGCGTTCAGTCTGCTGCCCAGCGTTGCTACGGGATACGGGTCAGATATGCTAATGAAGGAGCTGGATGGACCAATCACACGGGCATCTGCAGCTGGGAGTACTCGTCCTGCCCCTCCTTCTCCTCCAGCTGAGGCTCGGCATCATCAGCGTCCAGCTGCAGGACAGAGGACAGAGGACAGAGGACACAGGACACACAGGACACAGGACACAGGACACAGGACATGAGGACACCAGCACACACAGGACACACAGGACACAGGACATGAGGACACCAGGACAGAGGACATGAGGACACCAGCACACACAGGACACACAGGACACACAGGACACAGGACATGAGGACACCAGCACACACAGGACACACAGGACACAGGACATGAGGACACCAGGACAGAGGATATGAGGACACAGGACACACAGGATACACAGGACACAGGACATTAGGACACCAGGAAAGAAGATATGAGGACATACAGGACACACAGGACATGAGGACACAGGATGCAGGACATGAGGACATAGGACACACAGGACATGAGGAAACCAGGACAGAGGATATGAGGACACACAAGACACAGGACATGAGGACACCAGGACAGAGGATATGAGGACACAGGACACATAGGACACACAGGACACAGGACATGAGGACACACAAGACACAGGACATGAGGACAGAGGACACAGGATGCAGGACATGAGGACATAGGACACACAGGACAAAGGACATGAGGACACAGGACACGCAGGACATGAGGACACAGGACATGAGGACACATAGGACACAGGACATGAGGACACAGGACATGAGGACACAGGACACATAGGACACAGGACAAAAGTCAGGACTGGACACACAGGGCTCCAACTCACAGATAAATGAGCTTGTTGGTCAGTAAGGTGAAGGCCTTTCCACACTTTTTTTATGTGATTAATTCAGTCAATATATCGTTATTTGTCACGAGTACTTTCACAAAGAACATGAATATTAAGCGGTGATTAAGTGACAGCATTTCTTTCTGGAACTAGGCTGATTTTTCTGAGCAGTTAGCTAACGTTAAATGCTAACCATGCTAGCAACGTACATCACAATATATATGATCAATACTTACACTTCATTAATCTTGGGAGGAATCTGCTGTTTAGGGTGATTTGTGTGTGTAACAGCTGTACTGAAACATCAGGCAAGGCACTGAGCTGTCACTCAAGCCTACTCAAAAACACTCTGTAGCCAATGGGGATGCACGCACCTTTGAAAGACCCGCCCACGCCACAGGTTTGTGCCCGAATTGCAAAAAAGAGTCTTGAAGTGCAACCAAGAAAGACATTTTTCTCCTGTGATTAATTCAGTCAATATAGTCTTTCGAAATATTGTTTTTGTCACAACGCTAATATTACGTGGTGATAAAGCTACGTAATTTCATCTGGAACAAGGCTGATTTTTCTGAGCTTTTACGCCACGAATAAAGACGTCAACCAATCACGTTGTGTGGTTCACGTATGAGGATCATAATACAACTGTTGCGGCATCCGACGCAGATTTTCCTCGGAACCACTATGTCAGGAGTAAGGATTGTCTTGAATGTGCAGCAGCTGACTTGTAAACAACTTAAATGTTTATTATGTTCGAAGTTCGTTCTGTTACATATCATAGTCACGACCACGGTCAAAAAACGGTGTCCCTTCTACTACCACCAACCTGGACTTCCCCTGCTAGGCTGATGACACCCAGATCTACCTCAGCACCAAATCCCCCCACAATCCTCCCCTCTCCCACATCAACTCCTGTCTGTCAGTTATTAAAACCTTGATGCAACACAACTTCCTCCAACTCAACAGCGATAAAACAGAATTCCTTCTCATTGGCTCCAAATCCACATTCAGCAAAACCAATAACCCCACCCTCACCATCGTCGGCACCATTGTCTCCCCATCTCCCCAGGCCCGCAACCTTGGCATTATCTTTGACTCCACCCTCTCTTGAGCCTCACATCCATCAAGTCATTAAAACCTCCTTCTTTCACCTCCGCAACATCGCCAAAATCAGACCCTCTCTCACACCCCCCGCTGCTGAAAGACTCATTCACGCCTTCGTCTCCTCCCGACTGGACTACTGCAACTCACTTCTCCTCGGCATCAGCTCTACCAACATCAACCGACTCCAACTGGTCCAGAACTCAGCCGCCAGACTCATCACCCGCTCCAAATCCTGGCACCACATCACTCCAGTCCTATAAAAACTCCGCTGGCTTCCTATCTCCCACCGGATCACCTACAAAATCCTCGTCCTCACCTACAAAGCCCTCCACCATCTGGCCCCCTCATACCTCACTGACCTCCTCTCCCCCCTACCAACCCTCACAGTCGTTACGTTAAGGTATGTTAAGGTACGTTAAAGGTACATTAAGGTACGTTAAGGTACATTAAAGATACGTTAAGGTACATTAAAGATACGTTAAGGTACATTAAAGCTACGTTAAGGTACATTAAGGTACATTAAGGTATGTTATGGTACGTTAAGGTACATTAAAGATACGTCAAGGTGCATTAAGGTATGTTAAGGTACGTTAAGGTACATTAAAGATACGTCAAGGTGCATTAAGGTATGTTAAGGTACGTTAAGGTACATTAAAGATACGTTAAGGTACATTAAGGTACATTAAGGTATGTTAAGGTACGTTAAGGTACATTAAAGATATGTTAAGGTATATTAAGGTACATTAAGGTATGTTAAGGTACGTTAAGGTACATTAAAGATACGTTAAGGTACATTAAGGTACATTAAGGTATGTTAAGGTACGTTAAGGTACATTAAAGATACGTTAAGATACATTAAGGTACATTAAAGTATGTTAAGGTACGTTAAGGTAAGTAAAGGTACATTAAGGTACGTTATGGTACATTAAAAGATACGTTAAGGTACATTAAGGTACATTAAGGTACGTTATGGTACATTAAAGATACGTTAAGGTACATTAAAGATACGTTAAGGTACATTAAGCTACATTAAGGTATGTTAAGATACGTTAAGGTACATTAAGGTACATTAAGGTACGTTAAGGTATGTTAAGGTATGTTAAAGTACGTTAAGGTACGTTAAGGTATGTTAAGGTACGTTAAGGTACATTAAGGTACATTAAGGTACGTTAAGGTATGTTAAGGTATGTTAAAGTACGTTAAGGTACGTTAAGGTACATTAAAGATACGTTAAGGTATGTTAAGGTACATTAAAGGTACGTTAAGGTATGTTAAGGTACATTAAAGATACGTTTAGGTACATTAAGGTACATTAAGGTACATTATGGTACATTAAAGATACGTTAAGGTACATTAAGGTACATTAAGGTATGTTAAGGTACGTTAAGGTACATTAAGGTACATTAAGGTACGTTAAGGTATGTTAAGGTATGTTAAAGTACGTTAAGGTACGTTAAGGTATGTTAAGGTACGTTAAGGTACATTAAGGTACATTAAGGTACGTTAAGGTATGTTAAGGTATGTTAAGGTATGTTAAGGTACATTAAAGGTACGTTAGAGTAAGTAAAGGTACGTTTTCATCTGTGCCTGAATCTTGTTTTGTTTTGTTTGTCCTTATTATCTACCTGCCCTGTAAAGCGACTTTGAGTTCGTGAAAAGCGCTATATAAATTAAATTTATTATTATTACATGTATAGTCGCGACCACAGTCAAAAAACTGTGTCCCTTCTACTCCCGCCACCTCATTACAAATCACCTCCACCCTCCCACCTGTACAGGTGATCAGCCCAAGTAGGCGGAGCAGAGACACCATATATCTGTACCCTAATCACAAACCACCCACGCCAGACAGAACCAGGCCATATCATAATAAACCAAAGTTAATTATATTCCTGTATTTAATCTATTTTTGATTAACTGTTTTAATTTTGTATGAATTGTTTTAATTTTGTATTAATTTTTACTAATTTCTAACTGTGTTTTAATGTTTTATGTAGCCTAAAGCACATTGAATTGCACCGCTTCTGAAATGTGCTATACAAATAAAATAGCCTTTAATCATGCCCCCCAGTGTGTAAAAAACTGAACTGTTACCAGGTTAAAGTGTGCTGTGTTAGCCCTGTTAGCTGTGTTAGCCCTGTTAGCTGTGTTAGCCCTGTTAGCTGTGTTAGCCCTGTTAGCTTTGTTAGCCCTGTTAGCTTTGTTATCCCTGTTAGCTGTGTTAGCCCTGTTAGCTGTGTTAGCCCTGTTAGCTGTGTTAGCCCTATTAGCTATGTTAGCCCTGTTAGCCCTGTTAGCTGTGTTAGCGTCACGATGACATCGGTGTGACTCACGCTCTGCAGCTCTCGGCGGTTGAAGAGGCGCGGCAGCAGCAGCATCCTCACCGGGATGGTCAGCAGCAGCATGAAGGGGAACGCCAGCGCCGCCGCCGTCGCCATGACGACCCACAGGAGAGACAGACAGGTCAGCTGGACCACGGTGAACAGGTGCATCCTCAACGTCCGCACCTGGAGAGAGAGAGAGAGAGAGAGAGAGAGAGAGAGAGAGAGAGACAGACAGAGAGAGAGGGACAGAGAGTGAGAGACAGAGAGACAGAGAGAGAGAGACAGAGAGTGAGAGAGACAGAGAGTGAGACAGAGAGACAGAGAGAGAGAGAGAGAGAGAGAGAGAGAGAGAGAGAGAGAGAGAGAGAGAGAGAGAGAGAGAGAGAGAGAGAGAGAGAGGGAGAGAGAGAGAGAGAGACAGAGAGAGAGAGAGAGAGAGAGAGGGAGAGAGAGAGAGAGAGAGAGAGAGAGAGAGAGAGAGACAGAGAGAGAGGGACAGAGAGTGAGAGACAGAGAGAGAGAGACAGAGAGAGAGAGACAGAGTGAGAGAGACAGAGAGTGAGACAGAGAGACAGAGAGAGAGAGAGAGAGAGAGAGAGAGAGAGAAAGAGAGACAGAGAGAGAGAGAGAGAGAGAGAGAGAGAGAGAGAGAGAGAGAGAGAGAGAGAGAGGGAGAGAGGGAGAGAGAGAGACAGAGAGACAGAGAGAGAGAGAGAGAGAGAGAGAGAGAGAGAGAGAGACAGAGAGAGAGAGAGAGAGAGAGAGAGAGAGAGAGAGAGAGAGAGAGAGAGAGAGAGAGAGAGAGAGAGGGAGAGGGAGGGGAGAGAGGGAGAGAGAGAGAGAGAGAGAGACAGAGAGAGACAGAGAGAGAGAGACAGAGAGAGAGAGAGGGAGAGAGGGAGAGAGGGAGAGAGAGACAGAAAGAGAGAGACAGAGAGAGACAGAGAGAGAGAGAGAGAGAGAGAGAGAGAGAGAGAGAGAGGGAGAGAGGGAGAGAGAGATTTTAGATTTTTTTTAAAACTTTATTTACAATTTTAACAGTATGTCTTCACAATAAATTTTAACAATATCTCTTCACCATAAACACCTACAGAAATTAAAAAGAAAAAACCAAATCACCTTCACAAACAGCACACAACGCACCATGACTGCACCATATCAATTCAAAAGTTGAAAGATCACTCAAAGTTTTATAAAACCGAAAATCAATCAAGACTCTAGATTTGATCGAAGGTAAAAAAAAACATACGTTGACATCATCGCTACACTTTTGCTCCACTCTGTTTTTCCTGCTGATGTAAATAGCCATTTTTGCCCTAGAATGAAATTCAACAATTGACAAATGAAACGTTTTTTCCGAAAGTACTTAAAACCAAAGATAAAGGTCTCAATACAAAACGTTTCATCAAACCTCAGAAACAATTCTTCTAATCTCATAACCAAAGGTTCTAATCTAACACAATGCATGAAAGCATGAAAAACAGTCTCCCTTTGAGGACAGAAAGGACAAGCTGAAT
>NC_041342.1:35496473-35503973 GCF_004354835.1 Perca flavescens
ATGGGACAGACCCAGGCTCTTGGTAGGAGGTGTCTGATGGGACAGACCCAGGCTCTTGGTAGGAGGTATCTGATGGGACAGACCCAGGCTCTTGGTAGGAGGTGTCTGACGGGAAAGACCCAGGCTCTTGGTAGGAGGTGTCTGATGGGACAGACCCAGGCTCTTGGTAGGAGGTGTCTGATGGGACAGACCCAGGCTCTTGGTAGGAGGTGTCTGACGGGACAGACCCAGGCTCTTGGTAGGAGGTGTCTGACGGGACAGACCCAGGCTCTTGGTAGGAGGTGGCTGACAGAGGAGCCAGAAGGATCTGAGGAAGCCTCCATCCTCAGAAGATCTGTGGTTAGTTCTCCAAGATGTCTGGAACAACCTGCCAGCCCAGTTCCTTCAAACACTGTGTTCAAAAGTACCGAGAAGAACTGATGCTGTCTGAAGGCAAGGCTGGTCACACCAAATATTGATTTGATCTAGATTTCTCTTCTGGTCATTCACTGCATTTTGGTAAATTTACATTTTGCATTTTGATGAAAATAAACTATTAACATGTATAAAATATGTATTTTAGTAGTGTGTGTAGATATGACTGACAGCAGTATGTGTATATGTTTTAGTGGTGTGTGTAGATATGACTGACAGCAGTATGTGTATATGTTTTAGTGGTGTGTGTAGATTTGACTGACAGCAGCATGGCTCCAGGGGGGCGGGGCCACCAGAGACTCGTCACCGGTCTGACATCACGACTTCCTCTCAAGACCGACTTTCTGATGTCACTTCCTGCAGGTGAGACCATCGAACGCCAAAATAAGACCTCAGACAACAAGAAGTTAGAAGTTCGATAACACGACAAACATCGTTACTAACTGCTTGAATATATCTTATATTACCCATAACCCCCGTGTGTGTGTGTGTGTGTGTGTGTGTGAGAGACTGTGACTGTGACTGTGTGTGTGTGTATTTCTGTGACTGTGTGTGTGTGTATTTCTGTGACTGTGTGTGTCTGTGTGTGACGGTGTGTCTGTTTCTGTGTGTTTGTCTGTGTGTGTGTGTATTTGTGTGACTGTGTGTGTGACTGTGTGTGTGTTTGTCTGTGTGTGACGGTGTGTGTGTGACGGTGTGTGTGTGTGTGTATTTGTATGACTGTGTGTGTGTGTGTGTGTGTTTGTGTGTGTGTCTATTTGTGTGACTGTGTGTGTGTGTGTGTCCTGTAGGGGGCGGAGCCTCGGTGCAGGCACTGCTGTCTCGCTACGACTGGTCAGAACACAGACCTGAGGTTATCAGCTGCAGCCTGACGGACCTGCTGTGCCCCTCCCCCCTGACCTCTGACCCCTCCTCCCTGACCTCTGACCCCTCCTCCCCCTTGACCTCCGACCCCCACCGCCTGCTGGAGTGGCTGGGAGCTGTGCACGCCGCCGTCAGCTGGTGAGTGGATTATATATATAATTACTGGAATTGTTGGGGCTATGTAAATTATAGAGTGTGGTCTAGACCTACTCCATCTGTAAATTATAGAGTTTGGTCTAGACCTACTCCATCTGTTAATTATAGAGTGTGGTCTAGACCTACTCTATCTGTAAAGTGTCTTGAGATAACTCTTGTTATGATTTGATACTATAAATAAATTGAATTGAATATGTATATTCAGATTGATACACACATCAATCTGGAAATATGTAAAGAAAGTTTTATAGACATATTTCATAGGGCCGTAACAACACATAGACTCTGATCATCCATCCCATAATATCATCCATGCTGAGTCAGAGTATCGATACATTTAGTCTTTCCCACTTTATATATATTCTTTATATTCTACCTTTTAGTCGCTTTTTGGACATTTTTGGCATTTTTCGGACATGATTTCTGATTTTGGCGTTTCTGTAGAAGTAATGTAATGTCCTGGGGTGAGCCCGTGGTGAACTCGTGGTGAACTCGTGGTGAACCAGTGGTGAACTCGTGGTGAGCCAGTGGTGAACTCGTGGTGAGCCAGTGGTGAACCCGTGGTGAGCCAGTGGTGAACTTGTGGTGAGCCCGTGGTGAACCCGTGGTGAGCCAGTGGTGAACCCGTGGTGAGCCAGTGGTGAACTTGTGGTGAGCCCGTGGTGAACCCGTGGTGAGCCAGTGGTGAACCCGTGGTGAACCGGTGGTGAACTTGTGGTGAGCCAGTGGTGAACTCGTGGGGAACTCGTGGTGAGCCAGTGGTGAACTTGTGGTGAGCCAGTGGTGAACTCGTGGGGAACTCGTGGTGAGCCAGTGGGGAACTCGTGGTGAGCCAGTGGTGAACTTGTGGTGAGCCAGTGGTGAACTCGTGGTGAGCCAGTGGTGAACTCGTGGTGAGCCAGTGGTGAACTCGTGGGGAACTCGTGGTGAGCCCGTGGTGAACTCGTGCTGAGCCCGTGGTGACTCTTCTTCTGTGGTTTCAGTGAGAACTCGTCCAGCAGCTTCCTGTCCTCGCTGGTCTGTCCCGAGCCCAACAAGAAGCTGAGTCATGCTCTGAGCGTCTCAGTCTGCGGACTGCTGAGTCATCAAGATGTCCAGAAACTCATCCAGGAGATCAGGTAACACACACACACACACACACTGTAACACACACACTCTGTAACAAACACTGTCCCCAGGGTTTACCTGTCTGTCTCTCTCTCTGTCATTAGGGTTTACCTGTCTCTCTCTCTGTCCCCAGAGTGGACCTGTCTCTCTCTCTCTGTCCTCAGGGTTTACCTGTCTCTCTCTCTGTCCCCAGAGTGGACCTGTCTCTCTCTCTCTGTCCTCAGGGTTTACCTGTCTCTCTATCTGTCCCCAGGGTTTACTTGTCTCTCTCTCTCTGTCCCCAGGGTGTACCTGTCTGTCTCTCCGCCCGGCCCGGCGTCCTGGGCGTCTGTGACTCTTCACGGTTTCGTGGACAGCCCCGTCTCATGGGGGGGGGAGCATGGCGTCCTGAGAGGAGGAGACAACTTCCTGAGTCTCACGATGTTCCCCGATCAGAGCTACCTGCTGCACCTGGCGGGGGGGGCACAGGACACCTGTCCTCCCTGAGACACCTGTCCCCCCCTGAGACACCTGTCCTCCCGCCATCAGACACGTCCTCCCTCAGACACCTGTCCTCTCTGAGACACCTACACCTGTCCTCCCTCACACACCTGTCCTCGATCACACACCTGTCCCCCCTGAGACACCTGTCCTCCCTCCATCAGACACATGTCCTCCCTCAGACACCTGTCCTCTCTGAGACACCTACACCTGTCCTCCCTCACACACCTGTCCTCTCTGAGACACCTGTCCCCCCTGAGACACCTGTCCCCCCTGAGACACCTGTCCCCCTGAGACACCTGTCCTCCCTGAGACACCTGTCCTCCCTGAGACACCTGTCCTCCCTCCATCAGACACATGTCTTCCCTCAGACACCTGTCCTCCGTGAGATACCTGTCCTCCCTCACACACCTGTCCTCCATCACACACCTGTCCCCCCTGAGACACCTGTCCTCCCTGAGACACCTGTCCTCCCTCCATCAGACACATGTCCTCTCTGAGACACCTACACCTGTCCTCCCTCAGACACCTGTCCTCTGAGACACCTGTCCGTCATCACACACCTGTCCTCCATCATACACCTGTTCTCCCTCCATCAGACACCTGTCCTCTGAGACACCTGTCCTCCATCACACACCTTGAGACATGCTGTGTATTGTAAATATTGTTAAAATATATAATTAAAATAATTGATAAGTACAATACAAAGGGAGCAAAACATATAAACACCCCCCTTCCTTTCCTCACAGTGGTTTGGTCCACTGCTTGTATTACCACACACGCACACACACACACACACACACATACAGAGACACAGACAAACACACATACATAGAGACACACATACATAGAGACACAGACAGACACACAAACACACACATACATAGACACACACACATAGACACACAAACACACATATACATAGACCCACACATACATAGAGACACACACAGACATACACACAAACACAGACACACATACATAGACACAGACAGACACACAAACACACATATACATAGACACACACACATACATAGACACACATACACACACAGAGACACAGCAGACAAACATACACATACATAGACACACATACATAGACAGACAGACACACACACACACATACATAGAGACTTAGACAGACACACAAACACACATATACATAGACACACACACATAGAGCCACACACACAGAGACACAGACACACAAACATACACATACATAGAGACACACATGCATAGACAGACAGACACACACACACACATACATACATAGAGACACAGACAGACACACAAACACACATATACATAGACACACACACATACATAAACACACAGACATACACAGAGACACATACATAGAGACACAGACAAACACACACACACATAGACACACAACCACACATACATAGAGACACAGACAAACACACACACACATAGACACACACACAGAGACACAGACAGACACACAACCACACATACATAGAGACACAGACAAACACACACACATACATAGAGACACACACACAGGTCAACACGTCACCAAGTGTAAAGAAGTGTGACTAAGTTTGGGCTGTCCCTTTAAATGTCTGGTTAGGTTTGTTGATATGATTTAGTTTCTATAGAAACATCTTCTGGGAGAAGTTAATGTGAATTATGTTCATGTTTGATAATAAAGTGAATTAAAACATCTGATGTCTGTCTTCATCTGGAACCCTTTTATTAAAAAGTTCAGTCTCACCATGTCCCATGATGCACTGCGGCCTGTAGTTCTCTTACTCTCTGTGGCGCGATGCTGTCCCATGATGCACTGCGGCCTGTAGTTCTCTTACTCTCGCCGGCGATGCTGTCCCATGATGCACTGCGGCCTGTAGTTCTCTTACTCTGTGGCGATGCTGTCCCATGATGCACTGCGGCCTGTAGTCCTCTTACTCTACGCGGCGATGCTGTCCCATGATGCACTGCGGCCTGTAGTCCTCTTACTCTGTGGCGATGCTGTCCCATGATGCACTGCGGCCTGTAGTCCTCTTACTCTCTGTGGCGATGCTGTCCCATGATGCACTGCGGCCTGTAGTCCTCTTACTCTCTGCGATGCTGTCCCATGATGCACTGCGGCCTGTAGTCCTCTTACTCTCGTGGGCGATGCTGTCCCATGATGCACTGCGGCCTGTAGTCCTCTTACTCTACGCGGCGATGCTGTCCCATGATGCACTGCGGCCTGTAGTCCTCTTACTCTACGCGGCGATGCTGTCCCATGATGCACTGCGGCCTGTAGTCCTCTTACTCTCTGTGGCGATGCTGTCCCATGATGCACTGCGGCCTGTAGTCCTCTTACTCTGGCGGCGATGCTGTCCCATGATGCACTGCGGCCTGTAGTTCTCTTACTCTCGCCGGCGATGCTGTCCCATGATGCACTGCGGCCTGTAGTCCTCTTACTCTCTGGCCGCGATGCTGTCCCATGATGCACTGCGGCCTGTAGTCCTCTTACTCTCGCCATGCGATGCTGTCCCATGATGCACTGCGGCCTGTAGTCCTCTTACTCTACTGGCGGCGATGCTGTCCCATGATGCACTGCGGCCTGTAGTTCTCTTACTCTACGCGGCGATGCTGTCCCATGATGCACTGCGGCCTGTAGTCCTCTTACTCTACGCGTTCTCTTACTCTAGGCGGCGATGCTGTCCCATGATGCACTGCGGCCTGTACTTCTCTAACCCTAAGTGGCGATGCTGTCCCATGATGCACTGCAGCCTGTACTTCTCTAACCCTAAGTGGCGATGCTGTCCCATGATGCACTGCAGCCTGTAGTCCTCTAGTGTGTGTTTATACTATGAGTTTTGTATCACTTTTTTTTGGACACAGACAGACACATAGAGACAGACAGACAGGCAGGCAGACCGACAGACAGACACATTCTGTCTTGGTGTAGTTTCAGATGAAAGAACTCAAAGATACTGAAATATATGAGATGTTTAATTTTACACACAAACGGTTTAATAATTAATAACTTCCTGTTCAGATGCATGATCACATGATTCATAAGCCACGCCCACTTACTGTCACAAGCCACGCCCACTCTGTCAATATTTAACCACAATTCATAGCTATGGCTACCCAACTTGGACAAACCACATAGTTACCCATGGCTGCGATACAAAGACACAGACATGTGTGTGTGTCTCTGTGTGTGTCTCTGTGTGTGTGTGTCTATGTGTGTGTGTCTCTGTGTGTGTGTGTGTGTGTGTGTGTCTCTCTGTGTGTGTGTCTCTGTCTGTTTGTGGGTGTGTGTGTGTGTGTCTCTGTGTGTGTGTGTGTGACATACACACACACACACCCCAACGCAGCTGCCATGGTCCCTGAAAGCACCTTCATCTGGTGGTGCTTTCAGGGACCATGGCAGCTGCGTTCAGCCAGTAAAAGTGAGCGTTGTTGGGCTCTGACCAGTCAGCTTTAAGAGACCATCAGCCTCTCTTTGGTTCCTCACTTTGTCCCAGTGGTGTAGCCGTAACTCTGCACATGCTCACATCACAATCCTTCTCACATTTACCCAGAATGCATCTGTGTGGGGTCTCTGAGTCTGAACGTGTTCAGTTTGTCCTGATGGAGTCAGGTCAGTGTCGGTAGTTCATTTCCTGTTTACTCCTCCCTCCACTTCCTGTTTACTCCTCCGTGAAGAAATTCATCAGAGAGGTCAAATGTCACCTTTTAAAAAGGACAGTCCAACATTTTAGAAATCCTCTCGTTCTCGGAGTGTCAATGACTGTTAGCCTAGCTTAGCACAAAGACTGAAGGCAGGGGGAAAATTGTTAGCTTAGCACAAAGACTGGAGGCAGGGGGAAAACTGTTAGCCTAGCTTAGCACAAAGACTGGAGGCAGGGGGAAACTGTTAGCCTACCTTAGCACAGAGACTGGAGGCAGAGGGAAACTGTTGGCCTAGCTTAGCACAAAGACTGGAGGCAGGGGGAAACTGTTGGCCTAGCTTAGTACAGGATTCATCAATCTGTGATAATCCCGTTTCCCTCGCCACAGAGAACGAGAGGATTTACAGAAACCTGAAACCGCTGAAAATATAACTTACATGTTCACAACAAGAGGAGGAAACGTTCTAGGTTTTCTGTCCAGCTCAGAATGTGCTGAGTCACTGCTCAGAATGTGCTGAGTCACTGCTCAGAATGTGCCGAGTCACAGCTCAGAATGTGCCGAGTCACTGCTCAGAATGTGCCGAGTCACAGCTCAGAATGTGCCGAGTCACTGCTCAGAATGTGCCGAGTCACTGCTCAGAACGTGGCGAGTCACTGCCCAGAATGTGGCGAGTCACTGCCCAGAATGTGCCGAGTCACTGCTCAGAACGTGCCGAGTCACTGCTCAGAACGTGCCGAGTCACTGCTCAGAACGTGCCGAGTCACTGCTCAGAACGTGCCGAGTCACTGCTCAGAACGTGCCGAGTCACTGCTCAGAATGTGCCAAGTCACTGCTCAGAAT
>NC_041342.1:35508973-35593973 GCF_004354835.1 Perca flavescens
CTAAAGGGTTGTTCTTAGTGTCTTCATTAATCAGAGGTGTGTTTAGGGAACATGGTCCTAAAGGGTTGTTCTTAGGGTCTTCATTAATCAGAGGTGTGTTTAGGGAACATGGTCCTAAAGGGTTGTTCTTAGTGTCTTCATTAACCAGAGGTGTGTTTAGGGAACATGGTCCTAAAGGGTTGTTCTTAGTGTCTTCATTAACCAGAGGTGTGTTTAGGGAACATGGTTCTAAAGGGTTGTTCTTAGTGTCTTCATTAACCAGAGGTGTGTTTAGGGAACATGGTTCTAAAGGGTTGTTCTTAGTGTCTTCATTAACCAGAGGTGTGTTTAGGGAACATGGTCCTAAAGGGTTGTTCTTAGTGTCTTCATTAATCAGAGGTGTGTTTAGGGAACATGGTTCTAAAGGGTTGTTCTTAGTGTCTTCATTAATCAGAGGTGTGTTTAGGGAACATGGTCCTAAAGGGTTGTTCTTAGTGTCTTCATTAATCAGAGGTGTGTTTAGGGAACATGGTCCTAAAGGGTTGTTCTTAGTGTCTTCATTAATCAGAGGTGTGTTTAGGGAACATGGTACTAAAGGGTTGTTCTTAGTGTCTTCATTAACCAGAGGTGTGTTTAGGGAACATTGTTCTAAAGGGTTGTTCTTAGTGTCTTCATTAACCAGAGGTGTGTTTAGGGAACATGGTCCTAAAGGGTTGTTCTTAGTGTCTTCATTAACCAGAGGTGTGTTTAGGGAACATTGTTCTAAAGGGTTGTTCTTAGTGTCTTCATTAACCAGAGGTGTGTTTAGGGAACATTGTTCTAAAGGGTTGTTCTTAGTGTCTTCATTAACCAGAGGTGTGTTTAGGGAACATGGTCCTAAAGGGTTGTTCTTAGTGTCTTCATTAACCAGAGGTGTGTTTAGGGAACATTGTTCTAAAGGGTTGTTCTTAGTGTCTTCATTAACCAGAGGTGTGTTTAGGGAACATTGTTCTAAAGGGTTGTTCTTAGTGTCTTCATTAACCAGAGGTGTGTTTAGGGAACATGGTTCTAAAGGGTTGTTCTTAGTGTCTTCATTAACCAGAGAACTGAAAGATAACTGTTGATCCCGCCCCTCGGATTGAGCCCTGACCAATGGGTCGGTCTTAAACTAGCAGAGACACACACATCGTGCTAGATAGGGACCAGTGTTTAATTGGGGCAGTTTGAGGGTTTATTTGGGGCAGTTGTAGGGGTTATTTGGGTCAGTTTTGGGTGGGGGTCATTTGGGGCAGTTTTGGGGGTTATTTGGGTCAGTTTTGGGGGTTATTTGGGTCAGTTTTGGGGGTTATTTGGGGCAGTTTTAGAGGTTATTTGGGGCAGTTTGGGGGGTTATTTGGGGCAGTTTGGGCATCATTACCTCTGGGTTGAGCGTGTTATTTAGAGCTTATTTGGGGCAGTTGAAGGGGTTATTTGGGGCAGTTGTAGGGATAATTACCTCGGGGTTGAGCGTGTTATTTAGAGCTTATTTGGGGCAGTTGAAGGGGTTATTTGGGGCAGTTGTAGAGGTTATCTGGGGCAGTTGTAGGGATAATTACCTCGGGGTTGAGCGTGTTATTTAGAGGTTATTTGGGGCAGTTGTAAGGGTTATTTGGGGCAGTTGTAGGGGTAATCACCTCGGGGTTGAGCGTGTTATTTAGAGGTTATTTGGGGCAGTTGTAGGGGTTATTTGGGGCAGTTGTAGGGGTAATTACCTCGGGGTTGAGCGTGTTATTTAGAGGTTATTTGGGGCAGTTGTATGGGTTATTTGGGGCAGTTGTATGGGTTATTTGGGGCAGTTGTAGGGGTTATTTGGGGCAGTTGTAGGGGTTATTTGGGGCAGTTGTAGGGGTAATTACCTCGGGGTTGAGCGTGTTATTTAGAGGTTATTTGGGGCAGTTGTATGGGTTATTTGGGGCAGTTGTATGGGTTATTTGGGGCAGTTGTAGGGGTTATTTGGGGCAGTTGTAGGGGTTATTTGGGGCAGTTGTAGGGGTAATTACCTCGGGGTTGAGCGTGTTATTTAGAGGTTATTTGGGGCAGTTGTATGGGTTATTTGGGGCAGTTGTATGGGTTATTTGGGGCAGTTGTATGGGTTATTTGGGGCAGTTGTAGGGGTTATTTGGGGCAGTTGTAGGGGTAATTACCTCGGGGTTGAGCGTGTTGTTCTCGGAGCTCTTGGTCGACAGCAGGATGTGCGTGAAGCCATCTTGTTTCTTCACCACGATGTCGCGGTAGCGGTAGGCGCTCTCCGTCTGGCGGACGCTGAACCTCAGGCGCTTGTCGAACGCAGAGCGCTCCTCCAGGCGCCGCTTCCCGGTCGCCCCGGTGACACCGGTCGCCCCGGAGACACCGGTCGCCCCGGAGACACCGGTCGCCCCGGTAACCACGCTCTGCACGCCAGACATCCCGTTGGCAGCGACCGCCTCCATCAACCCAGAGTTACCTGATCATCACATTCAGCACACAAAACGGTAGTTTACATTATCTTATAGACACACACACTTAGAGAGACACACACACACACACACACACACTCACACTCGGAGACACACACACACACACACACACACACACACACACACACACACACACACACACAGACACACACACACACACACACACACTCACACTGAGACACACACACACACACACACACACACACACACACACACACACACACTCGGAGACACACACACACACACACACACACACTCACACTCGAGACACACACACACACACACACACACACACACACACACACACTGAGACACACACACACACACACACTCGACACACACACACACACACACACACACACACACACACACACACACACACACACACACACACACAGAGACACACACACACACACACACAGAGACACACACACACACACACACACACACACACACACACACACACACACACACACACACACACACACACACACACACACACACACACACACACACACACACACACACACACACACACACACACACACACACACACACACTCGGAGACACACACACACACACACACACACTCGGAGACACACACACACACACACACACTCGGAGACACACACACACACACACACACACACACACACACACACACACACACACACACACACACAGACACACACACACACACACTCACGGAGACACACACACACACACACTGACACTCAGACACACACACACACACACACACACACACACACACAGAGACACACACACACACACTCACACACTCAGAGAAACACACACACACACACACACACACACACTCACACTCGGAGACACACACACACACTCAGAGACACACACACACACACACACACACACAGACTCACACACACACACACACACACACACACACACACACACACACACTCGGAGACACACACACAGAGACACACAGAGACACTCAGAGACACACACACACACACACACAGAGACACACACACTGAGACACACACACACACACACACACACACACACACAGAGACACACAGAGACACTCAGAGACACACAGACTCACACACACACACACAGAGACACACACTCAGAGACACACACACACACACACACACACAGAGACACACACACACACACACAGACACACACACACTCGGAGACACACACACACACACACACACACACACACACACACACACACACTCAGAGACACACACACACACACACTCAGAGACACACACACAGAGACACACATATAGGGTACTAGATACATATAGGGTACTAGGTACATATAGGGTACTAGGTACATATACTAGATACATATAGGGTACTAGATAAATATAGGGTACTAGGTACATATAGGGTACTAGGTACATATAGGGTACTAGGTACATATAGGGTACTAGATACATATAGGGTACTAGATACATATAGGGTACTAGGTACATATACTAGATACATATAGGGTACTAGATAAATATAGGGTACTAGGTACATATAGGGTACTAGATAAATATAGGGTACTAGGTACATATAGGGTACTAGGTACATATAGGGTACTAGGTACATATAGGGTACTAGATAAATATAGGGTACTAGATACATATACTAGATACATATAGGGTACTAGATACATATAGGGTACTAGATAGGGTACTAGGTACATATAGGGTACTAGATACATATAGGGTACTAGGTACATATAGGGTACTAGGTACATATAGGGTACTAGATACATATAGGGTACTAGATACATATAGGGTACTAGGTACATATAGGGTACTAGATACATATAGGGTACTAGGTACATATAGGGTACTAGGTACTAGGGCTGGGCGATATATCGATATAAAAAATATATCGATATATTTTTAAATGAGATATGGAATTAGACCATATTGCATATATCGATATAGTTCAAATGTGATCCTTGCTCCCATAGATATATACACAGATGTCGCCTTGAGGTTCTAAACATACGTCAAAACCACCGCCATCTTGGAACAGAGGTCCGAAGCATTCAGATCAACGCTAAAGATGCCGGACTTTTGTACTGCTTAATTATGTTAGATAGAGGAAATGAAAAGAACAAACAGCAATGAATAACATTTAACAGGTGACCATGTGTTTTATGATTATGTATGCCGCCGACCAGCAACCTGAGCTCCGGCGGCAGCGGGAGGCGGAGAGCTCCGTGGCGGCCGCAGCGTCTCTTCCCCGGTAAAAACACAGCTTTGCCTCGCTGCTGCGCCGGGGTCCCGCTGATCCAGATCGGACCGGCCAAAGACAGAGTGGTGATCGGTAGGATCTTACACGTAGTCCAGGACGACCTGTATGTCGATATCGGGCGGAAAGTTCCACTAAGTTTGCGGGGCGGCAGGCGGACGGAGAGAAGCTACAGCGGGGCAGCAGAGACCGTCTGCAGCTGCAGGATCTGGAGCTCAGTGCTCGTTAAAATGACACGTAACGCATAAATACATACAGAAATAAATAGTGGAGGAATGAGCCTGGACATTTCAGTCTGTTTTAAACTTCACCTTGAAGCAGAAACTCTTAGTTCAGAAGGGTGAAGTTTCCGTTTGGACTCAGATCTGTGAACCGATCATAATAAATATTCTTTGTATTAACACATTAATTAGTTTCTTTGTTTTGTAGTCGATAGTTCATCTTTTAGTTTACTTAAGTGGAAGCAGTATCAAGTGGAAGAATGGGACTATAAACCTAGGCTTACAGGCATGAGGCATTACATTTTGAACAAAGTAGATTATATTAATATCAAAAGCTTAATTGACCTTTGGAACGAATCACAAATATGGAGCTTTGATTTCAAAAAAGGTACTCCTGTTATACAGTATTTAGGTTTACATTTTAGTTGTTATTTGAACAGCTGAGCATTTAATCATGAACCAGGTGAAGAAACCGGTTTATTATTTATTTGATTTTGCAACTGTCTCTATGAAACTACTTGTGACATGTCATATTTGATTTTGGCTTTGACTGAACATTTGCTCTCACTTTATGGAAAAAATATCGGGATATATATCGTATATCGATATTCAGCCGAAATATATCGGGATATGACTTTTGGTCCATATCGCCCAGCCCTACTAGGTACATATAGGGTACTAGATACATATAGGATACTAGGTACATATAGGGTACTAGATAAATATAGGGTATTAGATACATATAGGGTACTAGGTACATATAGGATACTAGATACATATAGGGTACTAGATACATATAGGATACTAGATACATATAGGGTACTAGATACATATAGGGTACTAGATACATATACTAGATACATATACTAGATACATATAGGGTACTAGATACATATATGGTACTAGATACATATAGGGTACTAGATATATATACTAGATACATATAGGGTACTAGATACATATATAGTACTAGATACATATAGGGTACTAGATACATATAGGGTACTAGATACATATACTAGATACATATAGGGTACTAGATACATATAGGGTACTAGATACATATATGGTACTAGATACATATAGGGTACTAGATACATATAGGGTACTAGGTACATATAGGGTACTAGATACATATATGGTACTAGATACATATAGGGTACTAGGTACATATAGGGTACTAGATACATATATGGTACTAGATACATATACTAGATACATATAGGGTACTAGATACATATAGGGTACTAGGTACATATAGGGTACTAGATACATATAGGGTACTAGATACATATAGGGTACTAGATACATATACTAGATACATATAGGGTACTAGGTACATATAGGGTACTAGATACATATAGGGTACTAGATACATATAGGGTACTAGGTACATATAGGGTACTAGATACATATAGGGTACTAGGTACATATAGGGTACTAGATACATATAGGGTACTAGATACATATAGGGTACTAGGTACATATACGGTACTAGATACATATATGGTACTAGATACATATACTAGATACATATAGGGTTACTAGATACATATAGGGTACTAGGTACATATAGGGTACTAGATACATATACTAGATACATATAGGGTACTAGGTACATATAGGGTACTAGATACATATAGGGTACTAGATACATATAGGGTACTAGGTACATATAGGGTACTAGATACATATATGGTACTAGATACATATAGGGTACTAGGTACATATACGGTACTAGATACATATATGGTACTAGATACATATACTAGATACATATAGGGTACTAGATACATATAGGGTACTAGGTACATATAGGGTACTAGATACATATACTAGATACATATAGGGTACTAGGTACATATAGGGTACTAGATACATATAGGGTACTAGATACATATAGGGTACTAGGTACATATAGGGTACTAGATACATATATGGTACTAGGTTGCGACCGTGGTGTGTGTGTGTGTGTGTGTGTGTTTCCGTGGAGACCGTGGCGCGTGTGTGTGTGTGTTTCCGTGGCGACCGTGGTGTGTGTGTGTGTATGTGTCTGTGTGTGTTTCCGTGGAGACCGTGGCGTGTGGTTACCTGTGTGACCTTTGACCTCACCTGTGTTGCAGAGTGAGTGCATGGCTGCAGGTGTGAGGGGCAGCCTGGGGGGGGCCCCTGGGGGGTTCTGGCTGCGGGGGCGGGTCCCCATGCGGGCCCTCTCCTCTCCGGGCCCCAGCGCCCCCCCCACCACAGCCACCTCGGGGGGGACGGCCTGCGTCTCCACGGCGACGGCCTCCACGGCGCCGGCCTCGCTGGGGGACTCCTCCGAGTCCCGGCGGCCAATCAGAGGGCTCCTCGGGACCAGGATCTTAATGCCCGTCTTAGACAGGTCCATACTGCGCCGGGCCGAACCACCTGGAGACTAGGGGGGGGGCACAGGGTTATGTTTCAATGATACGAGATATATAGATATATATTATTATTATTATTATTATTATATATATTATATTATTAATTACTATTATTTCGCGTTTATTAGGTTCGCGTTCTGAAGCGAAGCTAACCCCCCCTTGGGTGTCCTTACCGGAGCCGCTGACATCACAGAGGGCTGCTGGGAGTTCCTGAGCCCGAGCAGTGGGGGGGGCAGCGCCTGTCCGAGGGCCTCCCCGGTGATGTCACAGCGTGGGGGGCGGGGCCTGTAGGGCGCCCGGTGGGCCGGGCTGCAGTGGCGCGTGGAGCGCAGTAACGTGGCGTCCCTCTGGCGCTCGGCCTGCTGGCGGTGGAAGTCGTGCACGTAGACCGTGCACGTGGACAGGTGTTCCTCGGGCTCCCAGGTGTCTCCCTCGGCGCCGTAACCACGCCAACGCACCAGGTACTCCACCTTCCCCTTCCTGTTCCTCCGCTTGTCCAGCACACGCTCCACCTGCTCGCCACCACACACAGGTCAGTATATCTGCACACCACATGGCCTGTCTGTCTGCCTGTCTGTCTGTCTGTCTGCCTGTCTGTTTCTCTCTAGGTCTGTCTGTCTGTCTCTCTGTCTGCCTGTTTCTCTCTAGGTCTGTCTGTCTGTTTCTCTGTCTGCCTGTCTGTCTGTTTCTCTGTCTGTCTGTCTGTCTCTCTGTCTGTCTGCCTGCTTCTCTCTAGGTCGGTCTATCTATCTATCTATCTATCTCTTTGCCTGCCTGTATGTATGTGTCTCTCTGTCTGTCTCTCTGTCTGCCTGCCTGCTTCTCTCTAGGTCGGTCTGTCTGTCTGTCTCTCTGTCTGTCTGTCTCTCTGCCTGTCTGTCTCTCTCTCTCTCTATCTATCTCTTTGCCTGCCTGTATGCGTCTGTCTGTCTGTCTGTCTCTCTCTCTCTCTATCTATCTATCTATCTATCTATCTATCTATCTATCTATCTATCTATCTATCTATCTATCTCTTTGCCTGCCTGTATGTGTCTGTGTCTCTGTCTCTCTCTATCTCTCTCTCTCTCTATCTGTCTGTCTCTCTGCCTGTATGTCTCTCTGTCTCTATCTATCTATCTGCCTGTATGTATGTATGTATCTGTCTGTCACTCTCACCGTGTGTCTGTCTGTCTCTCTCTCTCTCTCTCTCTGTCTGTCTCTCTCTCTCTCTGCCTGTCTCTCTCTCTCTCTCTGTCTGTCTGTCTCTCTCTCTCTGCCTGTCGGTGTCTCTCTGTCTCTATCTATCTATCTATCTATCTATCTGTCTCTCTGCATGCCTGTATGTATGTGTCTGTCTGTCTCTCACTCTCTCCGTGTGTCTGTCTCTCTATCTGTCCGTCTGACTGCCTGTCTGTCTGCCTGTCTGTCTGTCTGATAACACATCCTAACATAGAAATTAAAGAGTTCTGTTATTGTTGACAACAAGTTCAAAGTTAGTTTAAAGTTTCTCGGAGAGTTTACGAACAGTAATCCGTTAGCTTTGGGCTAACTCGGAGCTAACTGGAAGTTCAGAAAGTTAACTAGCTACCGTTAGCATGTTAGCATTAGCTCGCGTCACCTCGTAGAACTCTTCCGTAGCCATGGAGACTGTTCGCGGGCACGAGCAGCTTCCAGAAGCTTCTTCAGTCGAGCAGCAACATGAGAGAGAGAGTAGAAGAAGAGCGTCGGCCTCGAGCTGCTGGGAGACGGAAAGAGGACTCTTTAAACACCTTAAACTAGCTGCTAGCTGTTAGCTGTTAGCACACACCGTTAGCACACTGCTAGCACACTGGCTCTCCGGAAACATCCGGTCAGACTCACTGGCCTTCAAAATAAAAGTCCCCCGGATAACTTTCTTAAACAGAATTATTAATTTACTGCCGTAAAGTCCCAACTAACGTATTAAATGTATCTAAATGTGATTTACAGGCATAGTGGAAGAATACATGAATGGATAGTAACACATTAAGGTATACAAAACACACACGAAACAGACAAAAACACTCACACATAAACACAAAGAAGTAAATCCCCATTAAAATACCAAATAACACGAAAAACATCGACTTGATTTTTATCTTTAAATTATTTTTCAGTATTTCTTCAGAAATGACTGCCACACGTCTGCAAGATGCATTCAGCAGCTGAATATAAAATAATATATATATATATATATATATATATATATATATATATATATATGTGTGTGTGTGTGTGTGTGTGTCTGTGTGTGTGTGTGTGTGTATCTGTGTCAGTGTGTGTGTGTGTTTGTCTGTGTGTGAGTATCTGTGTCAGTGTGTGTGTGTGTGTGTGTCTGTGTGGGTGTCCTGTTGAAATCCAGCCTTGTGCATTTTCATTGTCATCCAACATATAGCCATAGTTACATCAGAAAATAACTAGTCTATACCCTGACGCTCCACTCCCAGGATAGCTCGGTCTGTCTGTCTGTCCCCTTCCTCTGTCTCTGTTTCGGGGTTCTAACCTCCAGTTTTTCTCAGTCGCTTTGGTGCGTTTTTAACATCACCCCTAATATGTGCAAAACAATAAGTGCATTTCTCAGAACAATTTGTACAAACTGCAGTTATACATTAGATATGTGTCTAAAGCTAGTCAGTTACTAAGAATCCTCAGTACATCTCTCCTACAGTAGATATTCATGCCAATGATCATGTCGGTGTCATCAAAATGATAAGTTATTGAGTCATTGCTCACGAACAAAGTCGTCAAAATGTTTAGGCATGTTGTCAATGGAACGGTCTACTGACAGTATTACCTGATGTAAACTTAGGCTACAGTTACTTTATTGAAAATGCACAAGGCTGCACTTCTATGGCATATATCAATGTCAACAGTACTATTTACATATTACTGTATGGGGGTTATTGATTGAAAGAGACTGGGAAGGATTTTGTTTCACAGCTTTTACTATTTTCCCTTGCAATGCAACATGGAAAGAATCTTTTGGAATGCCTTATCCATAGATAAAGAGCAATAGATATGACATGTCATATCTATTGCTCTACATCTATGGCCTTACTATCCTCTGCAGGCATCTACTGTGATGTCCTCACATGCTGCATCCATTGCAGCCAGCAGGGTCATCTGTGTGTGTGGCTGACGATCGTACACCTTCCACCTCCATGCTGAAAATAACTCCTCAATTGGGTTAAAGAATGGTGAAGTCAAGTCAAGTCAGCTTTATTGTCAGATGTGCTATACATGCATGACATACGGCACAAATGAAATTTCAGTCCTCTCGGACCCCCGGTGCAAAATGCAATAAAAAAATAAATAAGTTTCTATAAATAGAAAAGACAGAACAAACAAACAATTTAACATTACATAAAAATAAACAATCTAACCCTTTCCAACTGGCTTGAAAGCCAACCGTGTACCCCAGAATGGAGACTCCTGTGAGTCCTGGACAGCAGTAGGACCAGGAGACAGGAACTCAGCAGGCTGGGAGTCAGGACTAGGAGTGGCTGGCTGGAGGTGAAGCAGACCCACCCTAAGCCCCCGGCACACAGGCCTGAAGCCAGTGGATGCAGGGACAGGGTCAGGCTGGAGGCTAGCAGCCTCACAAACAGAGTCACTGGAAGGAACAAGGAGGGACTGCAGATTCCTGTCCAGCTTGGCGAGCTCACCGGCTAACGCAGCCATTCCCGGTACTTCCATCAGCCAGGGCTTTGATGAAATGGCCCGTTTCACCAGGGAACAAATGGCATGCCGGCGCTGCAAATCCGTGGATCCCACGAGTTCTGCTTTAAGCCTGCTGAGGGTGTACTCCACCTGGCTTAGCTCCTCCATGTTGAAATTTGAGTCTGCTGGATCCATTCTTTGGTCGGTTCATTCTGTCACGATTTCAGCAGGTGGACCCAAATGCAAGACTCTTCCAGTCAGGAGTTCAGAACAAACACACTTTATTGTGTCACAACAACTACAAACTCATAACTACGGACAAACAGGACGAACCGACAAGAGACAAAGGAACACAGGGGTGTAATACACAGACCAAGAAACAGAAAGACAGGGGATTGGACAAGACAGTAACGAGCAACAGGTGAGAGTAGAACGAGACAATTGGGAACAGGTGAGAACAGAACTGGAGGGAAACTAACAAGAGAGGAAGTGCAGACCATATATGGAGAAGGGCGGAGACAAAGACAGATGACAGACAGGTAACAACAGAACACAGCAACAAGCACAGATAACAAAATACACAAACAGGCCACAAGAGTGGCACAAAGGCAAGCAGTCTCAGCCGGATCCTGACAAAATGACCACATACTTTGGCAAATCCTCTCTAAACAGACCCCTCTCATCATCAGGGATGAGAGCCCTGTAGACCAGGGGTCACCAAACTGAAAAATAACAAATGTGCTCAGTTTGCCTTTAGTTATATATGATTATTAATGATTAATGATAGTTATATATGATTATTAATGATTAATGATAGTTATATATGGTTATTAATGATTAATGATACTCATCTATGTGAAGACACTGATCATGTTAATGATTTCTCACAATAATTATCAACAATGACTTAACAAGGTGGGAAACAGATAATATCAGTATTCAATTTTCATTTTTAGAACAGGCCTGAGGGCTACTCATGTGGTCCTGGGGGGGGGCTACCTGGTGTCCGCGGGCACGGTGTCCCCTGCTGTAGAGAGTCTCTAAAACATTGAGTAGATGCTGGGTGTTGTACGGCCCTATAAGGGGGATATGGGTTAGGACACCATGCTCCGAAATAGCAGCACACATGGTGATAGTTCCTCCCCGTTGGCCTGGCAAATCCACAGTAGCTCTGTGACCAATGATATTCTGACCCCGCCTCCTTTACATACTGTAAAACATACAGGTGGGTGCATGTAAGGTGCAGTATGTATCTGTATAGAGTATGTTTCTGTATGCTGTAATACCAGTGAAATACAAGTGGAGTACTGTAATATGAAGCATTGTAGTAAGTATACAGTATACTGCTTATATACAGTAACACTGTATCACTGTACATTGGTGGACATACCTGTTCTCTCTTTGAAACGTTTGAACTATTAGTGACACAGTTGATCTCCCAATATTCGGCTGCACCCTTCGATGGGCCTCAGCCATTGTAAGGCCATGATTAGCCGCTTTCCGACCAAGTAGTTACAGGAACATATTATAGGAAAAGTCCACTTCTAAGTATTTCTACTAACTACTCTCCCCCAAAACCGTTTTTTCAATTTGCATTCGCATTTGTGGCCATAGTGACTATAGGAGGGTAAGGAAGGGACCATAGTGACTATAGGAGGGGGTAAGGAGGGAAGGGAGGGACCATAGGGACTATAGGAGGGGTAAGGGAGGGACCATAGGGACTATAGGAGGGGGTAAGGGAGGGACCATAGGGACTATAGGAGGGGTAGGGAGGGACCATAGGGACTATAGGAGGGGGGGGAGGGACCATAGGGACTATAGGAGGGGGACCAAGGGAGGGACCCATAGGACTATAGGAGGGGTAAGGGAGGGACCATAGGGACTATAGGAGGGGTAAGGGAGGGACCATAGGACTATAGGAGGGGTAAGGGAGGGACCATAGGGACTATAGGAGGGGTAAGGGAGGGACCATAGGGACTATAGGAGGGGGTAAGGGAGGGACCATAGGGACTATAGGAGGGGTAAGGGAGGGACCATAGGGACTATAGGAGGGGTAAGGGAGGGACCATAGGGACTATAGGAGGGGTAAGGGAGGGACCATAGGGACTATAGGAGGGGTAAGGGAGGGACCATAGGGACTATAGGAGGGGTAAGGGAGGGACCATAGGGACTATAGGAGGGGTAAGGGAGGGACCATAGGGACTATAGGAGGGTAAGGGAGGACCATAGGGACTATAGGAGGGTAAGGGAGGGACCATAGGGACTATAGGAGGGGTAAGGGAGGGACCATAGGGACTATAGGAGGGGTAAGGGAGGGACCATAGGGACTATAGGAGGGGTAAGGGAGGGAGGGACCATAGGGACCATAGGGACTATAGGAGGGTAAGGGAGGGACCATAGGGACTATAGGAGGGGTAAGGGAGGGACCATAGGGACTATAGGAGGGGTAAGGGAGGGACCATAGGGACTATAGGAGGGGTAAGGGAGGGACCATAGGGACTATAAGAGGGGTAAGGGAGGGACCATAGGGACTATAGGAGGGTAAGGGAGGGACCATAGGGACTATAGGAGGGGTAAGGGAGGGACCATAGGGACTATAGGAGGGTAAGGGAGGAACCATAGGGACTATAGGAGGGGTAAGGGAGGGACCATAGGGGGTACTATAGGAGGGGTAAGGGAGGGACCATAGGGACTATAGGAGGGGTACCATAGGGACTATAGGAGGGGTAAGGGAGGGACCATAGGGACTATAGGAGGGGTAAGGGAGGGACCATAGGGACTATAGGAGGGGGGTAAGGGAGGGACCATAGGGACTATAGGAGGGGTAGGGACTATAGGAGGGTAGGGAGGGACCATAGGGACTATAGGAGGGGTAAGGGAGGGACCATAGGGACTATAGGAGGGGTAAGGGAGGGACCATAGGGACTATAGGAGGGGTAAGGGAGGGTAAGGGAGGACCATAGGGACTATAGGAGGGTAAGGGAGGGACCATAGGGACTATAGGAGGGGAGGGACCATAGGGACTATAGGAGGGGTAAGGGGGAGGGACCATAGGGACCATAGGAGGGGTAAGGGGGAGGGACCATAGGGACTATAGGAGGGTAAGGGAGGGACCATAGGGACTATAGGAGGGGTAAGGGAGGGACCATAGGGACTATAGGAGGGGTAAGGGAGGGACCATAGTGACTATAGGAGGGAGGGAGGGACCATAGGGACTATAAGGGACCATAGGGACTATAGGAGGGGTAAGGGAGGGACCATAGGGACTATAGGAGGGTAAGGGAGGGACCATAGGGACTATAGGAGGGGTAAGGGAGGGACCATAGGGACTATAGGAGGGTAGGGAGGGACCATAGGGACTATAGGAGGGGTAAGGGAGGGACCATAGGGACTATAGGAGGGGTAAGGGAGGGACCATAGGGACTATAGGAGGGGTAAGGGAGGGACCATAGGGACTATAGGAGGGGTAAGGGAGGGACCATAGGGACTATAGGGGGGTATAGGGAGGGACCATAGGGACTATAGGAGGGGTAAGGGAGGGACCATAGGGACTATAGGAGGGGCAAGGGAGGGACCATAGGGACTATAGGAGGGGTAAGGGACCACCATAGGGACTATAGGAGGGGTAAGGGAGGGACCATAGGGACTATAGGAGGGGTAAGGGAGGGACCATAGGGACTATAGGAGGGGTAAGGGAGGGACCATAGGGACTATAGGAGGGGTAAGGGAGGGACCATAGGGACTATAGGAGGGGGTAAGGGAGGGACCATAGGGACCATAGGGGGGTAGGGAGGGACCATAGGGACTATAAGAGGGGTAAGGGAGGGACCATAGGGACTATAGGAGGGTAAGGGAGGGACCATAGGGACTATAGGAGGGGTAAGGGAGGGACCATAGGGACTATAGGAGGGGTAAGGGAGGGACCATAGGGACTATAGGAGGGGGGGACTATAGGAGGGGACCATAGGGACTATAGGAGGGGTAAGGGAGGGACCATAGGGACTATAAGAGGGGGGAGGGACCATACTATAGGAGGGGTAGGGACCATAGGGACTATAGGAGGGTAGGGGGACCATAGGGACTATAGGGGGGTAGGGACCATAGGGACTATAGGGACTATAGGACCATAGGGACTATAGGAGGGACCATAGGGACCATAGGAGGGGAGGGGGAGGAGGGACCATAGGGACTATAGGAGGGGGTAGTGACTATAGGAGGGGTAAGGGAGGGACCATAGGGACTATAGGAGGGGTAAGGGAGGGACCATAGGGACTATAGGAGGGGTAAGGAGGGACCATAGGGACTATAGGAGGGGTAAGGGAGGGACCATAGGGACTATAGGAGGGGGCAAGGGAGGGACCATAGGGACTATAGGAGGGGTAAGGGAGGGACCATAGGGACTATAGGAGGGAGGGAGGGACCATAGGGACTATAGGAGGGTAGGGACCATAGGGACTATAGGAGGGGTAAGGGAGGGACCATAGGGACTATAGGAGGGGTAAGGGAGGGACCATAGGGACTATAGGAGGGGTAAGGAGGGACCATAGGGACTATAGGGGAGGAGGGACCATAGGGACTATAGGAGGGGTAAGGGAGGGACCATAGGGACTATAGGAGGGGGGACCATAAGGGAGGGACCATAGGGACTATAGGAGGGGTAAGGGAGGGACCATAGGGACTATAAGGGAGGACCATAGGGACTATAGGGAGGGGTAAGGGAGGGACCATAGGGACTATAGGAGGGTAAGGGAGGGACCATAGGGACTATAGGGGGGGGACCATAGGGACTATAGGAGGGTAGGGAGGGACCATAGGGACTATAAGAGGGGTACCAGGGACCATAGGGACTATAGGAGGGTAAGGGAGGGACCATAGGGACTATAAGAGGGGTAAGGGAGGGACCATAGGGACTATAGGAGGGGTAAGGGAGGGACCATAGGGACTATAGGAGGGTAAGGGAGGGACCATAGGGACTATAGGAGGGGTAAGGGAGGGACCATAGTGACTATAGGACCATAGGGACTATAGGAGGGGTAAGGGAGGGACCATAGGGACTATAGGAGGGGGACTATAGGAGGAGGGACCATAGGGACTATAGGAGGGGTAAGGGAGGGACCATAGGGACTATAGGGAGGGGTAAGGGAGGGACCATAGGGACTATAGGAGGGGGGTAAGGGAGGGACCATAGGGACTATAGGAGGGGGGTAAGGGAGGGACCATAGGGACTATAGGAGGGGGGACCATAGTGACTATAGGAGGGTGTGGGGACCATAGGGACTATAGGAGGGGTAAGGGAGGGACCATAGGGACTATAGGAGGGGGTAAGGGAGGGACCATAGGGACTATAGGAGGGGGGTAAGGGAGACCATAGGGACCATAAGGGAGGGACCATAGGGACTATAAGAGGGGTAAGGGAGGGACCATAGGGACTATAGGAGGGGTAAGGGAGGGACCATAGGGACTATAGGAGGGTAAGGGAGGGACCATAGGGAGTATAGGAGGGGTAGGGAGGGACCATAGGGACTATAGGAGGGAGGGACCAAACTATAGGAGGGGTACAAAACAGGGGAAGAGGAAGAAGAGGCCAAGTACACAGGTGGATCCCTGATGAAATCAGGGCTACAATTGTGGATCATGTTGTCAATCACGGCCTCACAATGGCTGAGGCTGGTCGTAGGGCCTGAATGTTGGGAGAACCACCGTAAATTCAATTATTCAAACATTTCGTTGGGAGAACAGGTGTGTAGAAATGGACAGTAATTCAGCACTAAACAATCTGCACTGCACTACTGTCATTGTCTCATACATGAAGCTTGCAGTGGGACAATAACTTGTCACTGTACATTTTACATTTAGATGTACAGCTTTACTGCATCACACATTTAGTGTATTGTAGTGTACAGTAGTGTTACAGTAAAGATTTGCCATATTTACATTAATTTTACTCTGCACCTACAATTGACAGTGTGCTCAGGAGGAATGAAATGCGCGTGAAACAACTGTACAATGTGCCATTCGAATGGAACAGCGACAGAGTGAAGGAGATCCGTCACCAGTGTGTACAGGTAAGACATAATCCCTGAGAATGAGAGGGGTCTAACTGGAGACCATCTGAACAAGCATGATGTTGTTTTGGATAATGTGCGTTTTCACCACTCAGATGTCGTCACACAGTGGTTTGCAGCACATAATAGGATGCTGGTGGAATATCTCCCTCCCTACTCACCATTCCTAAATCCAATAGAGGAGTTTTTCTCTTCCTGGAGGTGGAAGGTATATGACCGGCATCCACATACCCAAATGGCCCTGCTAGTGGCCATGGATGCAGCATGTGATGACATCACAGCAGAGTCCTGCAGAGGGTGGATTCGCCACTCGAGGAGATACTTTCCTCGCTGCATTGCAAGACATGATATTCGCTGTGATGTAGATGAAAATATGTGGCCAGACAGAGAGGAACGTCTGGATGTTCATGAATGATTACAGTACTATGTACGTTGTATGTTCAGTTCAAATATGTACTGCAATATTGTTTACCGTGTGCTGTCTTGAGCATTTTCAGATAGTGTCACCAAGATCTGACTTTTTTGCATTGGAAAACATTTACAGAGTAAACTGTCATAATGAAAACATGACAAAGCCATTTGACTATCTTGTTCAATTCAATTAAATTTTATTTATAGTATCAAATCATAACAAAAGTTATCTCGAGACACTTTACAGATAGAGTAGGTCTAGACCACACTCTATAAATTCCAAAACCCCAACAATTACAGTAATTCCCTCAAGAGCAAGCATTAGCAGTGGCTATTGCGACAGTGGCGAGGAGAAACTCCCTTTTAGGAAGAAACCTCGGCAGACCCAGACTCTTGGTAGGAGGTGTCTGACGGGCCGGTTGGGGGGGTGATGAACAGTGGTGATAACAGTCACATTAGAAGTCACAGTGACTTCGAAGGTTATCGTGGAAGTTCATGTCATAGCAGGGCACATCGTGTCATACTGAGTAGTGCAGTCTCCTAGACCGGATCCTGACTACTCTGTTCATAGACAATGGTGTCAGGACTTTTCATCTTGATGACACGGACACTTTCATTGACATGAATACTTGCTTTTGAGGAATGAGCTATCCATTTTGAGCAAGTGACATGCTTTTGCAGGTTATCAACTAGGTTTTGCAGTTTGTACTAATTGTTTTGAGAACTGCATTAACTGTTGTGCAAATGTAAATAGTGATGTGAGAAATGCACCAAAGCGACCGAGAAAAACTGTAACAATCCCCAAATTGGTCCAGTCAGAACACGAGAAAACAAGAGTTATTTTATGTTCTAGGAACTGCAAAAATCCCACATGGTCTACGATAGTGGCCCTTATGTCATCAGATATGCGCCTATGTCCTCTTCTGCCTCTTCCTCTGTTTTGCCTTCCACCACGCATCCTTGCTCCTCTTCTTCCTCCTCTTGCCTGTTGACCCTGCTCGTTTCCTGGTCCATCCATTATTGGAAAATTGCAACTCTGTGTTGAGGTCTGTCTGTATATGCTTGCCAATCGATTGTTCATGAGATGCACTTTTGAGCAATTTAGGCAACTGGTTGATTATTGGTTGAACTAACACTTTACATTCCTTCATGAGTGAGGGTCAATTTCACCTGCACAATTCATCAATTCCCGTTTTTGTACAAGAGGTCTAATAGAAATGTGTAAAACTATGCTTGACAATTTATGACAAATAGTTCAACCATTTTGCATGTAATGGCTTATGCTATGAACTAATGCCTGGATGTTTGGAGGGGTTAGACTATTCAACAGAGAACCATCTACTATATTGTGATCAACATGACATGAGCAATTGAAAATGTGGAAAAAAGCTGACACTTGTACATTATCAATTGCAATATGTACAAAAGGAATAAGAAATTGCTTTAATGATGTGCACAAGTGACTAGATGATTTGGAAATTGTACAAGTAGTATCAAGAAATGCACTTTTGATCTAAGAAATGCACCAAAGCGACTGAGAAAAACTGTGACTGCTCCTCAGATCTCTGCAGGGTAAATCCAGACAGCTAGCTATAGACTATCTGTCCAATCTGAGTTGTTTTAAAGGTGCCCTGCCATACAAAACCTTTTTCCTTGTATATTTTGAAATGTGTTCGGTCCATATGTGTTTGTGTTATGTGGTGAATGTGAAAATGAACTGCTATCTCCTCAAAAAAGAATCAGACCAATTACAACAGCTGGTCAGTCTGACATCATACTGCCTGAGCTCATTACTATTCATGAGCTCGCCCAGTTGGGCTGGGTAAAGGATTCTGACAGCCAGGCTCTCATTGGCTAGCTGTTAGCCAATCAGATTCAAACAGCTTAGCTTGTTGAATATTAATGAGAACTGGCAGAAATCAGGGCACCTTTAAATACGTGTGGCAGGACACCTTTAAATACGTGTGGCAGGGCACCTTTAAATACGAGTGGCAGGACACCTTAAATACGCGGTGGCAGGGCACCTTTAAACACGTGGTGGCAGGGCACCTTTAAATACATATGGCAGGGCACCTTTAAATACGTGTGGCAGGGCACCTTTAAATACGCGTGGCAGGGCACCTTTAAATACGTGGTGGCAGGGCACCTTTAAATACGTGGCAGGGCACTTTTAAATACGTTGGCAAAGCACCTTTAAATACGTGGCAGGGCACCTTTAAATACGTGTGGCAGGGCACCTTTAAATACGTGTGGCAGGGCACCTTTAAATACGTGTGGCAGGACACCTTTAAATACGTGTGGCAGGACACCTTTAAATACGTGTGGCAGGGCACCTTTAAATACGAGTGGCAGGGCACCTTTAAATACGTGTGGCAGGACACCTTTAAATACGAGTGGCAGGGCACCTTTAAATACGTGTGGCAGGACACCTTTAAATACGAGTGGCAGGGCACCTTTAAATACGTGTGGCAGGACACCTTTAAATACGAGTGGGCAGGGCACCTTTAAATACGTGGCAGGACACCTTAAAGTCCCGCCCGATCCTATTTTGAGCTATTTTTAAACATTCTCAGTGGTCTTTAAATGATGATTATGCCATTTTTAGCCAAAATCACAAAACCTGTGCCTTTTTCTGGGACTTCGCTTCAGCAGAGCGGCAGTAGCTCATTAGCACCGCCTGCGTTGTGGGCGGAGCCGTTGGCACGGAGACGACCCTCCCCTCCCTCGTTGCTGAGAGCTCCTCTCCCCCGCTAGCTGTCACCTAGCTTTTCACCCCAATCCCCTCTTCTGTGGCTCCCACTGACAGCCTACATCTCTTGTCTGTGTGGCCGCCGCAGAAGTGACGTTACTTGAAGAAACAGAGAAAACAGAACACAATAAATAACTTTACCATTAATCATACACTTTTCTCAGTAAGGTAGAAGTCATATAGTCAATATAGAAGCATTACAGTATTATATACACGTTAATTATTATTATCCGAAGTTAATCAAAGTTATCACCGATCACCAATCATATTTTCACTCCGAGACGTCGCAGTGAAAAACAGCTCGACGTTGCTTCGATATTTCATCCCTCCCACAGTGATCAATCAGGACATATTTAGTATCTGTGGATTGCTCGGAATTTCGGGATTATTATGATGCTAATGTCAACGCTCTATCTGAAAAACTGACTGACTCTCTCACCAGTGATGGGCTTGACACACGGGGGGACAAACGACTGCGACAGGCTAAACTCGTCGCCACCCTGCGTGTGCTAGTGTACTTGAACGAGCGCGGAATTTAGATGACGATTGATAGACGGTGAAAAGTGACTTATTTGTTACAGCATGTGTTCCAATTTCAGCGCCACGGAGCTCGGTTCACAATGCCATGCAACGGCTTGTGTGTGTGTATCTGTGACATTCACATATTCAAAACACAACTTCAAAAAAGCCCCTGTAAAACGCATTATATTACATTATAATCTACATTGCTTTAACACAGATGAACCTAAGTTAACAGAGAGTTGCCACATAATGCAGCACTGGCGTTTTTGCCCGGTGGGTAACGTTAGCTGATGTAATGAGAAAACAGGCGGATCGTTGAACTAGCTCCCGACAGAAAAAATAAATAAACTTACCGGTAAAGACACAGGCTGTCCAGTTGATGGTGTCTTGATGGAAGGCACTGCATCCGCTTCAAAATAATTTACTGACGGCCCATTTTTTTTCTCCTGCAAGTTGGTGAAACAGTCTTCGTGAAGTGCTGACCGCAAAAACCGATGTGTGGTTTTTAACATTGCCGTGACCAAGGAACGTAATCCATCTATCTCTCACAGCAGCATGTTTTGGTAAAGCATGAAAGCTAATACCACTATCTCCTCCTTAGCATTGCAACCCGCTAAAAGACATAGGTGTTGATCCGCCATCGCCTTCTCTACCCTCAGAACCTGAGCGGGCGGGACGTTTGGGGGTATGAGCTTGGGCCCGCCCAGTGGAGTTACTTTACAACTCCAGTCTATTTGAGCCGGGCATTTTAGCGTCTGCTACTGATTCACAGACATTTGAATGCAGAAATACTCAGAAATACAACTTTGAGCTTATTTTTCTCAAGATATGTCCTCTAACATCAGAAAAATGCTACAAGAACATGTTAACACCTAGAAAAACATGATTTTCATCGAAGTGGGTCTTTAAATACGAGTGGCAGGGCACCTTTAACCAGTTTGATGCACGAGGCAAAACCTTAGAATAATACATAATGTACATGTACATGAGGATTCTACTTAAGTACAGTAACAAAGTATTTGTACTTTGTAACGTTGCTGTAACTGCAGCCGAAACATAATGTTTCATTACATTTGATTTGAGTTTGTTTGTAGCTTTCAGTCTGAACTTTAAACATTATAAATATAACTTTAATAATAACGCTGACAGTCGTCTTTAGAACAGCTTTATTTCTCGGGTCAGAGACAGACAGACAGGTCAGAGACAGACAGACATGTCAGAGACAGACAGGTCAGAGACAGACAGACAGGTCAGAGACAGACAGACAGACAGACAGACAGACAGACAGACAGACAGACACACACACAGACAGACAGACAGACAGACAGACAGACAGACAGACAGACAGACACACACAGACAGACACACACACAGACAGACAGACAGACAGGTCAGAGACAGACAGACAGACAGACAGACACACACACACACACACACACACACACACACACACACACACACACAGACAGACAGACAGACAGACAGACAGACAGACAGTCAGAGACAGACAGGCAGACACACAGACACACAGACAGATAGACAGACACAGTCAGACAGGTCAGAGACAGACAGACAGACAGACAGACAGACAGACACACAGACAGACAGACAGACACACAGTCAGACAGGTCAGAGACAGACAGACAGACAGACACACAGTCAGACAGGTCAGAGACAGACAGACAGACAGACACACAGACAGACACACACGCAGACAGACAGAGAGACAGACAGACGTTATCTTCCCGTTCTTCTCCATCATTCGGACTTCTTGTCCGTCATTTTCTTGCGTTGCCGTAGCGACGGAGCCAGCAGCACGACTTCGTCATTGTCGGCGTTGGCGCCGGCGGGAACTTTCTTCCGGAAGAGATAGATCAGGATGGCCACCACCAGGAACGGAGTGATGAGGAGGAGGCAGCAGTACACCGGGGACTTAATGAAGGCCGGCTGGAGGGAGGGATGGATGGAGAGAGAGAGACTTAATGAAGGCTGGCTGGAGGGAGGGATGGAGAGAGAGAGAGACTTAATGAAGGCTGGCTGAGGGAGGGAGGATGGAGAGAGAGAGAGACTTAATGAAGGCCGGGCTGGAGGAGGGATGGATGGAGAGAGAGAGAGAGACTTAATGAAGGCTGGCTGAGGGAGAGGGATGGAGAGAGAGAGACTTAATGAAGGCTGGCTGGATGGAGAGAGAGAGAGAGACTTAATGAAGGCTGGCTGGAGGGAGGGATGGAGAGAGAGAGAGACTAATGAAGGCTGGCTGGAGGGAGGGGGGATGGAGAGAGAGAGAGACTTAATAAGGCTGAAGGGGAGGGATGGATGAGGGAGGAGGGATGGAGAGAGAGAGAGAGAGACTAATGAAGGCTGGATGGAGGGAGGGATGGATGGAGAGAGAGAGACTTAATGAAGGCTGGCTGGAGGGAGGGATGGAGGAGAGAGAGAGACTTAATGAAGGCTGGCTGGAGGGAGGGATGGATGGAGAGAGAGAGAGAGACTTAATGAAGGCTGGAGGGAGGGAGGGAGAGAGAGAGAGAGAGAGACTTAATGAAGGCTGGCTGGAGGGAGGGAGGGAGAGAGAGAGAGAGACTTAATGAAGGCTGGCTGGAGGGAGGGATGGAGAGAGAGAGAGAGAGACTTAATGAAGGCCGGCTGGAGGGAGGGATGGATGGAGAGAGAGACTTAATGAAGGCCGGCTGGAGGGAGGGATGGATGGAGAGAGAGAGAGACTTAATGAAGGCTGGCTGGAGGGAGGGATGGATGGAGAGAGAGAGAGAATGAAGGCTGGCTAAGGGATGGAAGGAGAGAGACTTAATGAAGGCTGGAGGGAGGGAGGGATGGAGAGAGAGAGAGACTTAATGAAGGCTGGATGGAGGGAGGGATGGATGGAGAGAGAGAGAGAGACTTAATGAAGGCTGGATGGAGGGAGGGATGGAGAGAGAGAGAGAGAGACTTAATGAAGGCTGGCTGAGGGGGGATGGAGAGGGAGAGAGAGACTTAATGAAGGCCGGCTGGAGGAGGATGGAGAGAGAGAGACTTAATGAAGGCTGGCTGGAGGGAGGGATGGATGGAGAGAGAGAGAGAGACTTAATGAAGGCCGGCTGGAGGGAGGATGGAGAGAGAGAGAGAGAGAGACTTAATGAAGGCTGGCTGGAGGGAGGGATGGATGGAAAGAGAGAGAGAGACTTAATGAAGGCTGGCTGGAGGGATGGATGGAGAGAGAGAGAGAGACTTAATGAAGGCTGGCTGGAGGGAGGGATGGATGGAAAGAGAGAGAGACTTAATGAAGGCTGGCTGGAGGGATGGATGGAGAGAGAGAGAGAGACTTAATTAATGAAGGGATGGATGGATGAGAGAGAGAGACTTAATGAAGGCTGGCTGGAGGGAGGGATGGATGGAGAGAGAGAGAGACTTAATGAAGGCTGGATGGAGGGAGGGATGGATGGAGAGAGAGAGACTTAATGAAGGCTGGATGGAGGGAGGGATGGAGAGAGAGAGAGACTTAATGAAGGCTGGCTGGAGGGAGGGATGGATGGAGAGAGAGAGACTTAATGAAGGCTGGCTGGAGGGAGGGATGGAGAGAGAGAGAGACTTAATGAAGGCTGGAGGGGAGGGAGGAGAGAGAGACTTAATGAAGGCTGGCTGGAGGAGGGATGGATGGAGAGAGAGAGAGAGACTTAATGAAGGCTGGCTGGGGATGGATGGAGAGAGAGAGAGAGAGACTTAATGAAGGCTGGCTGGAGGAGGGATGGATGGAGAGAGAGAGAGACTTAATGAAGGCTGGCTGGAGGAGGGATGGATGGAGAGAGAGAGAGACTTAATGAAGGCTGGCTGGAGGGAGGATGGAGAGAGAGAGAGAGACTTAATGAAGGCTGGCTGGAGGGAGGGATGGAGAGAGAGAGAGAGACTTAATGAAGGCTGGCTGGAGGGAGGGAGGGATGGAGAGAGAGAGAGAGACTTAATGAAGGCTGGCTGGAGGGAGGGATGGAGAGAGAGAGAGAGACTTAATGAAGGCTGGCTGAGGGAGGGATGGATGGAGAGAGAGAGACTTAATGAAGGCCGGCTGGAGGGAGGGATGGATGGAGAGAGAGAGAGACTTAATGAAGGCTGGCTGGAGGGAGGATGGATGGAGAGAGAGAGAGACTTAATGAAGGCTGGATGGAGGGAGAGGATGGAGGGATGGATGGAGAGAGAGAGAGAGACTTAATGAAGGCTGGATGGAGGGAGGGATGGATGGAGAGAGAGAGAGACTTAATGAAGGCTGGCTGAGGGAGGGATGGATGGAGAGAGAGAGAGACTTAATGAAGGCTGGCTAGGGAGGGATGGAGGAGAGAGAGAGACTGGGCTGGAGGGAGGGATGGAGAGAGAGAGAGAGAGAGACTTAATGAAGGCTGGCTGGAGGAGGGAGGGAGAGAGAGAGAGAAGGCCGGCTGGAGGAGGGGATGAAGAGAGACTTAATGAAGGCTGGGCTGGAGGGGGGATGGATGGAGAGAGAGACTTAATGAAGGCCGGCTGGAGGGAGGGATGGATGGAGAGAGAGAGACTTAATGAAGGCTGGCTGGAGGGAGGGATGGATGGAGAGAGAGAGACTTAATGAAGGCTGGCTGGAGGGAGGGATGGATGGAGAGAGAGAGACTTAATGAAGGCTGGCTGGAGGGAGGGATGGAGAGAGAGAGAGAGACTTAATGAAGGCTGGATGGAGGGAGGGATGGATGGAGAGAGAGAGAGAGAGACTTAATGAAGGCTGGATGGAGGGAGGGATGGAGAGAGAGAGAGAGAAGGCTGGCTGGAATGGAAGGAGAGAGAGACTGGCTGGAGGGAGGGGATGGAGAGAGAGAGAGACTTAATGAAGGCTTAGGGATGGATGGAGAGAGAGAGACTTAATGAAGGCTGGCTGGAGGGGGAGGGATGGAGAGAGAGAGAGACTTAATGAAGGCTGGCTGGAGGGAGGATGGATGGAGAGAGAGAGACTTAATGAAGGCTGGCTGGAGGAGGGATGGATGAGAGAGAGAGAGAGACTTAATGAAGGCTGGCTGGAGGGAGGGATGGATGGAGAGAGAGAGAGACTTAATGAAGGCTGGCTGGAGGGATGGGAGAGGAGAGAGAGAGACTTAATGAAGGCTGGCTGGAGGGAGAGAGAGAGAGAGAGAGACTTAATGAAGGCTGGCTGGAGGAGGGATGGATGGAGAGAGAGAGACTTAATGAAGGCTGGAGGGAGGGAGGGATGGATGGAGAGAGAGAGAGACTTAATGAAGGCTGGAGGAGGAGGGATGGATGGAGAGAGAGAGAGAGACTTAATGAAGGCTGGATGGAGGAGGGATGGAGAGAGAGAGAGAGACTTAAGAAGGCTGGCTGGGAGGATGGAGAGAGAGAGAGAGACTTAATGAAGGCTGGCTGAGGGAGGGAGGAGAGAGAGAGAGAGAGAGACTTAATGAAGGCTGGCTGGAGGGAGGGATGGATGGAGAGAGAGAGAGACTTAATGAAGGCTGGCTGGAGGGGATGGATGGAGAGAGAGAGAGACTTAATGAAGGCTGGCTGGAGGAGGGATGGATGGAGAGAGAGAGAGACTTAATGAAGGCTGGCTGGAGGAGGATGGAGAGAGAGAGAGAGAGACTTAATGAAGGCTGGGAGGAGGGAGGGAGAGAGAGAGAGAGAGACTTAATGAAGGCTGGAGGGAGGAGGATGGAGAGAGAGAGAGAGACTTAATGAAGGCTGGAGGGGGAGGAGGGAGAGAGAGACTTAATGAAGGCTGGCTGGAGGGAGGAGGAGAGAGAGAGAGACTTAATGAAGGCTGGCTGGAGGGAGGGATGGAGAGAGAGAGAGAGACTTAATGAAGGCTGGCTGGAGGGAGGAGGGAGAGAGAGAGGCTGGATGAGGGAGGATGGAGAGAGAGAGAGAGACTTAATGAAGGCTGGCTGGAGGGAGGGATGGAGAGAGAGAGAGACTTAATGAAGGCTGGCTGGAGGGAGGGATGGAGAGAGAGAGAGAGACTTAATGAAGGCTGGCTGGAGGGAGGGATGGATGGAGAGAGAGAGACTTAATGAAGGCTGGCTGGAGGAGGGATGGAGAGAGAGAGACTTAATGAAGGATGGCTGGAGGGAGGGATGGATGGAGAGAGAGAGAGACTTAATGAAGGCTGGCTGGAGGAGGATGGATGGATGGAGAGAGAGAGACTTAATGAAGGCCGGCTGGAGGGAGGGATGGATGGAGAGAGAGAGAGACTTAATGAAGGCCGGATGGAGGGGAGGGATGGATGGAGAGAGAGAGACTTAATGAAGGCTGGATGGAGGAGGGATGGAGAGAGAGAGAGACTTAATGAAGGCTGGAGGAGGGGAGAGAGAGAGACTTAATGAAGGCTGGAGGGAGGAGGAGAGGAGAGAGGGAGAGGGAGGGAGGAGAGAGAGAGAGAGACTTAATGAAGGCTGGAGGAGGGAGGGAGGGATGGAGAGAGAGAGAGACTTAATGAAGGCTGGAGGAGGAGGAGGGAGAGAGAGAGAGACTTAATGAAGGCTGGAGGAGGGAGGAGGAGAGGAGAGAGAGAGAGAGACTTAATGAAGGCTGGCTGGAGGGAGGGAGGGAGAGAGAGAGAGAGAGACTTAATGAAGGCTGGCTGGAGGGAGGGATGGAGAGAGAGAGAGAGACTTAATGAAGGCTGGCTGGAGGGGAGGGAGGATGGATGAGAGAGAGAGAGACTTAATGAAGGCTGGCTGGAGGGAGGGATGGAGGGAGAGAGAGACTTAAAGGCTGGGATGGAGGAGAGAGAGACTTAATGAAGGCTGGCTGGAGGGAGGGATGGATGGAGAGAGAGAGAGAGACTTAATGAAGGCTGGCTGGAGGGAGGGATGGAGAGAGAGAGAGAGACTTAATGAAGGCTGGCTGGAGGGAGGGATGGATGGAGAGAGAGAGAGAGAGACTTAATGAAGGCTGGCTGGAGGGAGGGAGGGATGGATGAGAGAGAGAGAGACTTAATGAAGGCTGGCTGGAGGGAGGGATGGATGGAGAGAGAGAGAGACTTAATGAAGGCTGGCTGGAGGGAGGGATGGATGGAGAGAGAGAGAGAGACTTAATGAAGGCTGGCTGGAGGGAGGGATGGATGGAGAGAGAGAGACTTAATGAAGGCTGGCTGGAGGGAGGGATGGATGGAGAGAGAGAGACTTAATGAAGGCTGGAGGGAGGAGGGATGGAGGAGGGAGAGAGAGAGAGAGACTTAATGAAGGCTGGAGGGAGGGATGGAGAGAGAGAGAGAGAGAGAGACTTAATGGATGGAGAGAGAGAGAGAGACTTAATGAAGGCTGGAGGGAGGGGGAGGATGGAGAGAGAGAGAGAGAGACTTAATGAAGGCTGGCTGGAGGGAGAGGGAGAGAGAGACTTAATGAAGGCTGGCTGGAGGGAGGGATGGAGAGAGAGAGAGACTTAATGAAGGCTGGCTGGAGGGAGGGAGGGATGGAGAGAGAGAGAGACTTAATGAAGGCTGGCTGGAGGGAGGGATGGAGAGAGAGACTTAATGAAGGCTGGCTGGAGGGAGGGATGGATGGAGAGAGAGAGACTTAATGAAGGCCGGATGGAGGAGGATGGAGAGAGAGAGAGAGACTTAATGAAGGCCGGCTGGAGGGAGGGAGGAGAGAGAGAGAGACTTAATGAAGGCCGGCTGGGGAATGGATGGAGAGAGAGAGAGAGACTTAATGAAGGCCGGCTGGAGGGAGGGATGGATGGAGAGAGAGAGAGAGACTTAATGAAGGCCGGGCTGGAGGGAGGGAGGGATGGAGAGAGAGAGAGAGACTTAATGAAGGCTGGCTGGAGGGAGGGATGGATGGAGAGAGAGACTTAATGAAGGCCGGATGGAGGAGGGATGAGAGAGAGAGAGAGACAGAGACAGAGAGAGAGAGAGAGAGAGAGAGCGACAAAACATTGAAAAAAGCTGCATGGAGACAGGAAACAGGAAACAGGAAACAGGAAGCAGGAAACAGGAAACAGGAAACGGGAGTGATTACTAACCTTCAGTGTGACTTTGATGTTATAAAAGATGCGTTGGGCTCGCTGGTCGATACTGTTTCCTCCCTGATCCTGGGGGGACAAACAGAGTCTGGATCAGTCTGGACCAGGTGGTCTACCTGGATCAGGTGACTCTAGATCAGGTGGTCTACCTGGACCAGGTGGTCTACCTGGATCAGGTGAGTCTAGATCAGGTGGTCTACCTGGATCAGGTGGTCTACCTGGATCAGGTGAGTCTAGATCAGGTGGTCTACCTGGATTAGGTGGTCTACCTGGATCAGGTGAGTCTAGATCAGGTGGTCTACCTGGATCAGGTGGTCTACCTGGATCAGGTGAGTCTAGATCAGGTGGTCTACCTGGATTAGGTGGTCTACCTGGATCAGGTGGTCTACCTGGATCAGGTGAGTCTAGATCAGGTGGTCTACCTGGATCAGGTGGTCTACCTGGATCAGGTGAGTCTAGATCAGGTGGTCTACCTGGATTAGGTGGTCTACCTGGATCAGGTGACTCTAGATCAGGTGGTCTACCTGGACCAGGTGGTCTACCTGGATCAGGTGAGTCTAGATCAGGTGGTCTACCTGGATCAGGTGGTCTACCTGGATCAGGTGAGTCTAGATCAGGTGGTCTACCTGGATTAGGTGGTTCTACCTGGATCAGGTGAGTCTAGATCAGGTGGTCTACCTGGATCAGGTGGTCTACCTGGATCAGGTGAGTCTAGATCAGGTGGTCTACCTGGATTAGGTGGTCTACCTGGATCAGGTGAGTCTAGATCAGGTGGTCTACCTGGATCAGGTGGTCTACCTGGATCAGGTGAGTCTAGATCAGGTGGTCTACCTGGATTAGGTGGTCTACCTGGATCAGGTGAGTCTAGATCAGGTGGTCTACCTGGATCAGGTGGTCTACCTGGATCAGGTGAGTCTAGATCAGGTGGCCTACCTGGATCAGGTGGTCTACCTGGATCAGGTGAGTCTAGATCAGGTGGTCTACCTGGATCAGGTGGTCTACCTGGATCAGGTGAGTCTAGATCAGGTGGCCTACCTGGATCAGGTGGTCTACCTGGATCAGGTGACTCTAGATCTGGTGGTCTACCTGGATCAGGTGAGTCTAGATCAGGTGGTCTACCTGGATCAGGTGAGTCTAGATCAGGTGGTCTATCTGGATCAGGTGGTCTACCTGGATCAGGTGAGTCTAGATCAGGTGGTCTACCTGGACCAGGTGGTCTACCTGGATCAGGTGAGTCTAGGTCAGGTGGTCTACCTGGATCAGGTGGTCTACCTGGATCAGGTGAGTCTAGATCAGGTGGCCTACCTGGATCAGGTGGTCTACCTGGATCAGGTGACTCTAGATCTGGTGGTCTACCTGATCTGGTGAGTCTGATCAGGTGGTCTACCTGGATCAGGTGAGTCTAGATCAGGTGGTCTACCTGGACCAGGTGGTCTACCTGGATCAGGTGAGTCTAGATCAGGTGGTCTACCTGGACCAGGTGGTCTACCTGGATCAGGTGAGTCTAGATCAGGTGGTCTACCTGGACCAGGTGGTCTACCCAGATCAGGTGAGTCTAGATCAGGTGGTCTACCTGGACCAGGTGGTCTAATCAGGGTCCAGGTGGTCTACCTGGACCAGGTGGTCTACCTGGATCAGGTGATCTAGATCTGGTGGTCTCCTGATCAGGTGGTCTAGATCCTGGACCTGGATCAGGTGAGTCTAGATCCTATCTGGATCAGGTGGTCTACCTGGATCAGAGTCAGATCAGGTGGTCTACCTGGATCACCAGGTGGTGGTCTACCTGGACCAGGTGGTCTACCTGGATCAGGTGAGTCTAGGTCAGGTGGTCTAGATCAGGTGGTCTACCTGGATCAGGTGAGTCTAGATCAGGTGGCCTACCTGGATCAGGTGGTCTACCTGGATCAGGTGACTCAGGTGAGTTCTACCTGGATCAGGTGAGTCTAGATCAGGTGGTCTACCTGGACCAGGTGGTCTACCTGGATCAGGTGAGTCTAGGTCAGGTGGTCTACCTGGACCAGGTGGTCTACCTGGATCAGGTGAGTCTAGATCAGGTGGTCTACCTGGACCAGGTGGTCTACCTGGACCAGGTGAGTCTAGATCAGGTGGTCTACCTGGATCAGGTGGTCTAACTGGTCCAGGTGGTCTACCTGGACCAGGTGGTCTACCTGGATTAGGTGAGTCTAGATCAGGTGGTCTACCTGGACCAGGTGGTCTACCTGGATCAGGTGAGTCTAGATCAGGTGGTCTACCTGGACCAGGTGGTCTACCTAGATCAGGTGGTCTACCTGGACCAGGTGAGTCTAGATCAGGTGGTATACCTGGATCAGGTGAGTCTAGATCAAGGTGGTCAGGACCAGGTGGTCTACCCAGATCAGGTGAGTCTATATCAGGTGGTCTACCTGGACCAGATGGTCTACCTGGATCAGGAGTCTAGAAGGTCTACCTGGATCAGGTGGTCTACCTGGACCAGGTAAGTCTAGATTGGTCTACCTAGATCGAAGGTCTACCTGGACCAGGTGGTCTACCTGGGGAATCTAGGTCAGGTGGTCTGTGGATCAGGTGAGTCTAGATCAGATGGTCTACCTGGACCAGGTGGTCACCTGGTCCAGGTGAGTCTAGGGGTGGTCTCCTGGATCAGGTGAGTCTAGATCAGGTGGTACTAATGGAGAGGTATCAGAGGTGGGGGCTGCCTGCCGCCCAGAACTGCGTACTCAGGAAGTCCAGCAGGTGGCGCCCGCTCCATGGCAGGAGGAAGAAGCCATACAGATTGACCAGAGAAGGGGGCTGCCCATGCTCAGGTCAGAGTGTGTGTGTGTGTACTAATGGAGAGAGTGGAGGGGGTCAGAGTGGGGGCTGCTCATGCTCAGTACCTCACATGTACTAATGGAGAGATATCAGAGTGGGGGGGCCCATGCTCAGTACCTCTACATGTACTAATGGAGAGATGTCAGAGTGGGGGGGCTCATGCTCAGTACCTCTACATGTACTAATGGAGAGATATCAGAGTGGGGGGGGCTGCTCATGCTCAGTACCTCTACATGTACTAATGGAGAGATGTCAGAGTGGGGGGGCTGCTCATGCTCAGTACCTCTACATGTACTAATGGAGAGATGTCAGAGTGGGGGGCTGCTCATGCTCAGTACCTCTACATGTACTAATGGAGAGATTTCAGAGTGGGGGGGCCATGCTCAGTACCTCTACATGCACTAATGGAGAGATTTCAGAGTGGGGGGGCTACTCATGCTCAGTACCTCTACATGTACTAATGGAGAGATTTCAGAGTGGGGGGGCTGCAGGTTTAATCCTGAAAACTCACCCCATCACAAGTCCATCGAGGTATTCACTGCCCTTAATGAAACCAAAGTAAAAGTTTCTGGAGACAGAGAGACAGACAGACAGACAGACAGACAGACAGACAGAGAGACAGACAGACAGACAGACAGACAGACAGACAGACAGACAGACAGACAGACAGATAGACAGAGAGACAGACAGAGAGACAGACAGACAGATAGACAGAGAGACAGACAGACAGACAGACAGACAGAGAGACAGACCGAAATAGAGACAGGCAGGCAGACAGACAGACAGATAGACAGACAGTTTAATTTAGCGTCTCTTTATTGAGTCGTTCTGAATGGTTTTGGGTCCTGAGAGACTCTGACCTGCTGTAGATTTCTTTGTAGTCCGTAGAAACTTTCTCCACCAGACTTTTATACCTGAACAGGAAACAGGAAACAGGAAACACACACACACACACACACACACACACACACACACACACACACACACACACACACAGGAAGGTCCAACGTCAGATGATGTCACTGTATTTATGTTGGAGTCTTACCTGAGACTGTCCGCGCTCAGACTCTTCTCCTCCCCCACCGCCAACACCACCAGTTTACCTGCTCACAGAGACTCACATCAACCAATCAGGAATGAGCCCGCCTACTCTGCCTCTGATTGGCTTAGCGTAAAAATTTATAAAAAATGAAATTCTGATAATCTGATATATCAGCTGATATATATATTTTTTTAAATCCAGAAACATGTAACAAAGTAAACAGATTTCCCTAAAATTAGTTATTTATGAGTCCTCACTTAAATAATATGATAATGCAGTTTAAAAATAAACTTGTTTATTTCATTGTCACAACAGAACATCAAAATATCTTAAAGTTCTCATAAAGAAAATGTCTAAAAATACAAACTTAAGATCTGAAACTTAAAGGGTTAAACATTAGTGTAGAGCGCCCTCTGGTGGACAGACTCTGCAACGCCAACACTCACAACATGGTTGAAGGGGGTTTCGTCCCTTTTTATTTTATTTTTTAAATATTCATTTATTTGCAGTTAAAAATGCCGATACATTATAGTTTGGAATATGCCTAAAATCGGCCGATAATATCAGTTGGGCTCTAGGCCAGATATAAGTTAGATTATGGCCTGTATAAAATATTAATGCTCCAATAGATGTACTTTTGTTGGAGTAGAAAAGCTAAAGCTAAAGCATATAAAAGCTGAGCTAACGTTACCTGACTCCCCCATGGAGTACAGAGTGTAGCCGTCGATCTGGCTGTAGTTTGGGAAACGCTCTCTGTTGATCCACGACTTCAGATCGCCATCACGTTCCTCTGAAACACAATTACATTCATTAACCCTCCTGTTGTCCTCTAGCTAAACGCTAAAGAGGGAAAGTTGGTGATTTTCAACCCTTCCGGAGCGCGTCATCCATGGGGTCGGGCATCGAGAACCGATTCCAAAAAAAAAAAAAAAAACGATTCCATTGGCATCGTTTCTTTATTGGAATCGTTTAGAGGATTTGGTTTCAAATCTGATCATGGGGCTTTATTTTAGGTTGAAAAAGCCCCGTCAAACTGCAACTCAACTTTGAATAAAAATAAAACGTTCCTCTTATTTGTGAAATAAGCATGTGACCCGTTTCAACTCCACCCTCAAAGAACCGGAATCAGAAGGATGAATCTGAATTGGAATCAGAATCGTTAATATCCAAACGATGCCCAACCCCAGTCATCCAGCAGAGCTTTACCAGCAGGTAAACGTCTGAAAAGACATTTCTAGGTGGCCAAAATGTTCCAGGTAAAGGCTGTTTTATGCTTCTGCATCTACCCCGTTGCTCCTACAGCGTTGTGATCCTTTGGGAGTTCTGCGTCGGGGTAGCTTTGCATCGTGGTGCATTTCACCTCCACACCACTAGTGGGCGATAAGTCTGAAGTTATCTGTGAGGTGTCTGCCAGCCAGTTTATGTTATGTTAGCAAGCTAACTTTAGCACACCTGCCCACAAAGTACTGGTTGCTGGAGAAGTGCTAATTTGAAAACGTTACTGACATATAGACACGTTACAAACGGATAACCCCGTCATTGGAACCAAACAGCTGACCAATCACAGTCACACAGGACCAGTTGACCAATCACAGTCACACAGGACCAGTTGACCAATCACAGTCACACAGGAACAGTTTACCAATCACAGTCACACAGGACCAGTTGACCAATCACAGTCACACAGGACCCGTTGACCAATCACAGTCACACAGGACCAGTTGACCAATCACAGTCACACAGGACCAGTTGACCAATCACAGTCACACAGGAACAGTTTACCAATCACAGTCACAGGACCAGCTGACCAATCACAGTCACACAGGACCAGTTGACCAATCACAGTCACACAGGACCAGTTGACCAATCACAGTCACAGGACCAGTTGACCAATCACAGTCACACAGGACCAGTTGACCAATCACAGTCACAGGACCAGTTTACCAATCACAGTCACACAGGACCAGTTGACCAATCACAGTCACACAGGACCAGTTGACCAATCACAGTCACACAGGAACAGTTTACCAATCACAGTCACACAGGACCAGTTGACCAATCACAGTCACACAGGACCCGTTGACCAATCACAGTCACACAGGACCAGTTGACCAATCACAGTCACACAGGACCAGTTGACCAATCACAGTCACACAGGAACAGTTTACCAATCACAGTCACACAGGACCAGCTGACCAATCACAGTCACACAGGACCCGTTGACCAATCACAGTCACACAGGACCAGTTGACCAATCACAGTCACAGGACCAGTTGACCAATCACAGTCACACAGGACCAGTTGACCAATCACAGTCACAGGACCAGTTGACCAATCACAGTCACACAGGACCAGTTGACCAATCACAGTCACAGGACCAGTTGACCAATCACAGTCACACAGGACCAGTTGACCAATCACAGTCACACAGGACCAGTTGACCAATCACAGTCACACAGGACCAGCTGACCAATCACAGTCACACAGGACCAGTTGACCAATCACAGTCACACAGGACCAGTTGACCAATCACAGTCACAGGACCAGTTGACCAATAACAATCACACAGGACCAGTTGACCAATAACAGTCACACAGGACCAGTTGACCAATCACAGTCACACAGGACCAGCTGACCAATCACAGTCACACAGGACCAGTTGACCAATCACAGTCACACAGGACCAGCTGACCAATCACAGTCACACAGGACCAGCTGACCAATCACAGTCACACAGGACCAGTTGACCAATCACAGTCACACAGGACCAGTTGACCAATCACAGTCACACAGGACCAGCTGACCAATCACAGTCACACAGGACCAGCTGACCAATAACAGTCACACAGGACCAGTTGAGCAATCACAGTCACACAGGACCAGCTGACCAATAACAATCACACAGGACCAGTTGACCAATAACAGTCACACAGGACCAGTTGACCAATAACAGTCACACAGGACCAGTTGACCAATAACAATCACACAGGACCAGTTGACCAATAACAGTCACACAGGACCAGTTGACCAATAACAGTCACACAGGACCAGTTGACCAATAACAATCACACAGGACCAGCTGACCAATCACAGTCACACAGGACCAGTTGACCAATAACAGTCACACAGGACCAGTTGACCAATCACAGTCACACAGGACCAGCTGACCAATAACAATCACACAGGACCAGTTGACCAATAACAGTCACACAGGACCAGTTGACCAATAACAGTCACAGGACCAGTTGACCAGGACCAGTTGACCAATAACAGTCACACAGGACCAGTTGACCAATAACAGTCACACAGGACCAGTTGACCAATCACAGTCACACAGGACCAGCTGACCAATCACAGTCACACAGGACCAGCTGACCAATCACAGTCACACAGGACCAGCTGACCAATCACAGTCACACAGGACCAGCTGACCAATCACAGTCACAAAACAAAAACAAGTTCAGGACTATTTAGATGTGGTCAGAGGTCAGTTTTCTGTCTCTTACCGTTGAAGGTGAAGTAGGTTCCATCTTTAAAGATCACCACGGCCGGCAGAGAGGGCAGAGACACCTCCTGGAGACAGAGACACATCATAGGGTGTAATGGGATGTTTTAGTTCAGACAGAAAGGTCATGTTGAGTTGAGTATAAGGGGATTTTTCAGTCTAGACTAGGGGTCTTCAACGTTTTTTAGGCCAAGGACCCCTTAGCTGAAAGAGAGACGGAGTAGGGACCCCCTACTGCTGTACATATATTGTATAAAATTGAGTTGCATGTTAAACTGGGCCGTATGGATGAAAATGAAAAATATATATATCATTTATACATCATGTTTTAATGGTAAACATATATGTGGAAGGCACAGTGAATTTTTAAGCCTAACTGTATGGCTACCTATATCAAGCTTATCTTCAATGTGTAAAGTTGTTTTTCACAAATTATTTTCACAAATAGGCCAAATTATCTTTCCTAATAATAGGTTGGATTCATATTATTGTACCTTTCCAGACATATTAGAATTTTTGAAAAAAGAAACTTTCAATAACATTTTAGACATAATATGGCGGCCCCCCTGCACTTACTCTGAGGACCTCCTAGGGGTCACGGACCCCCTGTTGAAGACCCCTAGTCTGGACAGAAAAGTTATGTTGCCGACATCAATGAAAAATGACTGCATGAGAGAAGTGACTCCCAGACACATGCGCCCAGACGTGTCCTGATTTCTTATTGTTTTATTCTGCTACAGCGAAATATTTCCTGATTTCATCCTGTTGCAACAGGAAAAAAAAAATCTGCAAAAAAATATATATAAACTCCTGTCTTTGAGTGCTACTTTTAGGTCTGTTCCACTAAACTCTGAGATACGTTGTGCTGTGTAACTCGAGCTCTTTGCTTGCAAGCAATAATACATTTGAACAAACTCTTACGGAACAACTTGTCTCTGTTTGAAACTTCTTTATTGCCCAATCTGTTGACAGAAATCTTCCACCACAACTGTCAGGACGACACACAGAGACTCACTTTAGTCTCCGTTTACCCCCGCAGTCCTGACCTCACTTCATTAATATACAATGTACTGCATGTTCTAAATGTGTAACAATCAGTATTCACATAAAACACACAAAAAAGTGACGATGGATTAGGGCTGCTCGATATTAGGAAAATATTTAATTGCGATTATTTTGACTGAAATTACGATTGCGATATGATTCACGATATTAGAGGGAATTTTATTTTTATTTTTGCATCATTATTCTCATGTTCCTAGAAAAATATTAAAATAAAAAAAATGTGTGATTTTTTTCAAAACAAAATTTGTTTTCTTTAGTCTGTAGGATAAAATTTGTTATGCCTTTAACAAACATTGCACCCCCCCTTGCGATTTTGATATTGCACTAGTCCATATTGCAATTTCATAAAATTGCGATTAATTGTGCAGCCGTACAATAAACTGCTAAAAATTTCTGGAAAATGTCAAAAACTAACTTCTAAAAAAACTGACAAAACTGCAGAAAAAAAGCAAGAATCACAACTAATTTAGCAGATAATTGCCGGGACACCCTCCCTCCCCCACCCCCAGATCATCTGCCGTGCAGAAACCACAACAGGCAACAAGACAGGCCTGCTTAGTATTGGATGAGGAGTTTTCTTTAGCGGGGTGTAAATGTTCCACCAGAACAAGTTCCTTCCTGAGACTATTTAGCAGAGTCACCGTCACTGCGTCTGGAGCTCAGCACTGCCCAGGACCATTGTGATTGGTTTAAAGAAATGCAAACAACCAGAGTTTATAATCCTATCCCAGAATGCATCTGTTGTGTAGCCAGACCTTCCTCCACAGCGCTGTGGAGATAGAGCTGGCAAGCAAGACTAAGCCCAGGGTGTGAGGCGCCGGGCGGGTGTGGGGATACTCACAAGCCCCGGCTGAGCGCCGCTGTGTTGGAGTTTACCCCGTGGACGAGAGGGTCGCCTCCCCACGCCTGCGGGTTGTGGGGGAAAACTCTGACTGTTGTTTGTGCATATGCACCAAAAAGGAGTTCGGAGTATTCGGCCTTCTTGGAGACCTTGACTGGAGTCCTGCATGGGGCTCCAGTGGGGGACTCCATTGTTCTGCTGGGGGACTTCAACGCACACGTGGGCAATGATGGAGACACCTGGAGAGGCGTGATTGGGAGGAACGGCCTCCCTGATCTAAACCAGAGTGGTTGTTTGTTGTTGGACTTCTGTGCTAGTAATGGATTGTCTATAACGAACATAGGGATGCTCATAAGTGTACCTGGTACCAGAGCACCCTAGGGCCGAAGGTCAATGATCGATTTCATAATCGTTTCATCTGATCTGAGTCCGTATGTTTTGGACACTCGGGTGAAGAGAGGGGCAGAGCTGTCAACCGATCACCATCTGGTGGTGAGTTGGGTCAGGGGTGGGGAAGACTCTGGACAGACCTGGTAAGCCCAAACGTGTAGTGCGGGTAAATTGGGAACATCTGGAGGAGGCCCCTGTCCAACAGACTTTCAACTCACACCTCCGGGCGGAGCTTTTCGCATCCCTGTGGAGGCTGGGGGCATTGAACCCGAGTGGACAATGTTCAAAGTTTCCATTGCTGAAGCTGCGGCGAGGAGCTGTGGTCTTAGGGTCTTAGGTGCCTCAAGGGGCGGTAACCCACGAACACCGTGGTGGATACCGGTGGTCAGGAAGCCGTCCGACTGAAGAAGGAGTCTTTCCGGGATATGTTATCCCGGAGGACTCGGAGGCAGTTGCAGGGTACCGGAAGGGCCCGAAGGGCTGCAGCCTCTGCCGTGAAAGAGGCAAAGCAGCGGGTGTGGGAGAAGTTTGGAGAAGACATGGAGAAGGACTTTCGGTCGGCACCAAAGTGCTTCTGGAAAACTGTTCGCCACCTCAGGAGGGGGAAGGGGAACCATCCAAGCTGTGTACAGTAAGGATGGGACACTGTTGACCTCAACTGAGGAGGTAATAGGGCGGTGGAAGGACCACTTTGAGGAACTCCTGAATCCGACTAATACGCCCTCTATGTTAGAGGCAGAGCTGGAGGATGATGGGGGATTGTCGTCAATTTGTTGCTGAGGTAGTTAAACAACTCCACAGTGGATTGATGAGATCCGTCCAGAAATGCTCAAGGCTCTGGGTGTGGAGGGGCTGTCTTGGTTGACACGCCTCTTCAACATTGCGTGAAAGTCTGGGACAGTGCCTAAGGAGTGGCAGACCGGGGTGGTGGTTCCCCTTTTCAAAAAGGGGGACCAGAGGGTCACTTGAATCACTTGCTTATTAACCCTCTACAAGCTGACAGCAGTGGGGAGGGGGTCAAATTGAGTCCATCTGACCTCTGACCTCCAAATCTGTGACAAAAAAGGGAGGTAGAGAAAAGCCAGTCTCTGCACTATAGATAACTAGAAGAACCTAAAGTTAGACCAGCATTACGTTATAATGCAGCTGGTTCAATTTACAGCGTTAGTTCTCTGAGAACATCTTTCATGTGTGTGTGTGAGTCTGTGTGTCTGTGTGTGTGTGTGTCTCGGTGTGTGTGTATGCGAGTGTCTCTGTGTGTGTGTGTGTGTGTGTGTGTGTGTGGGTCAACCTGATTTAAAGGAGTGTGAAGGTTTGTCTGCTTGTTTTAGTTTTCCAGTTGTAGTTTCGCAAGAATTCTCAGTTTGGAAATGAGTTAGGCAGCTCACGGCATGTCTCAGCCACAGATCACATGACAATACCAGCTGAGCTTTCACATCACTTTTAGTTTGCATGCTGAGATTATCTGAGTTTTAACTTGAACAGTTGTTGTGTTAATGAACTACACACTTAAGACGAAGACAGAAGTACTTTACAGTATTTGATGAGGACACAAGAATGATTAATCAGTCTGGAATAAAACTCAACCTGATAAACTAGAATGAGGAATATTTCATCCGAGACGAACAAGGAAACAGGAACTCTGAGAGACGGACCCTGAGATTTACCTTCAGACCAAAGCTTCCACTGCCAGAGGACATCTACAGGAGGGAGTTGTGGGAATACTGGGAATACTGGGACACTACCACTTCATCCAGCTGCTGAATCCCCAAACTGAACAAGACTTTTACAACAAAGACTCAAAGTGAAAGTAAGTTTGAGGGAATGAGCTGTCTGCCTGCTGTGTTTTCTGCTTCACTCAGAGACTAAATGGCTTCCAGGTTAGAGGAAGATCTCTGCTGTCCTGTCTGCCATGAAGTCTTTAAAGATCCTGTCATCCTGTCATGTAGCCACAGCTTCTGTAGAGACTGTCTGCAGAGTTGGTGGACAGAGAAACTAATACATGAGTGTCCAGTTTGTAAGAGAAGACATTCAAGGGAAGAACTACCTCCTAACTATGCTTTAAGGAACGCATGTGAGGCATTTTCACAGAAGAGAGATCAGAGAGCTTCAGAGGCTCTCTGCAGTCTGCACTCTGAGAAACTCAAACTCTTCTGTCTGGACCATCAGCAGCCAGTGTGTCTCGTCTGCAGAGATTCAGAAAAACACTCCAACCACAGATTCAGACCCATCGATGAAGCTGCACAACAACACAAGAAGAAACTTCAGGAAACTCTGGAGCCCTTAAAGGAGAAGTTAAAGGTTTTTGAACAAGTTAAAGTGAAGTGTGATCAAACAGCAGAACACATGAAGGTCCAGGCCCGACGCACAGAGACCCAGATTAAGGATCAGTTGAAGAAGCTTCACCAGTTTCTAGAAGAGGAAGAGGAGGCCAGGATGGCTGCACTGAGGGAGGAAGAGGAGCAGAAGAGTCAGAGGATGAAGGAGAAGATGGAGGCTCTGAGCAGAGAGATAGCAGCTCTTTCAGACACAGTCAGAGCCACAGAGGAGCAGCTGAGAGCTGAAGACGTCTCATTCCTGATCAACTACAAGGCTGCAGTGGGAAGAGTCCAGCAGAGCCCCTGCTGGAGGATCCACAGCTGCTCTCAGGAGCTCTGATAGACGAGGCCAAACACCTGGGACACCTGAGCTTCAACATCTGGAACAAGATGAAGGACATGGTCTCCTACTGTCCTCTGGTTCTGGACCCAAACACTGCTCATCCATATCTCATCCTGTCTGAAGATCTGACCAGTGTGAGACGAGGAGAGAAACAGCAGCTTCCTGATAATCCAGAGAGGATTGATTCTTCTTGCTCTGTCCTGGGCTCTGAGGGCTTTAACTCAGGGACTCACAGCTGGGATGTCGAGGTTGGAAACAGTGCAGACTGGTCACTGGGTGTGTTAGGGGAGTCTGTCCAGAGGAAGGGACTCATACGGTCTGGATTATGGACAGTATGGTTCTCTGGAGGTAAATACAGAGCATCCTCTCCATTAGCTCCAGACACTGTTCTCCTGCTGAAGAAGCAGCTCCAGAGGATCAGAGTGACTCTGGACTGGAACAGAGGAAAGCTGTCGTTCTCTGATCCTGATACTAACACACACATCCACACCTTCACACACACTTTCACTGAGAAGATGTTTCCATACTTTAACACTTGGGATGAACTGAAGGTTTCCCCAGTGAAGGTCTGTGTGACTGTAGAACAGGAATAGAAGAAGTCCATGTTTCAGATTTTGGAGGTGGGAGGGGCTTCCCTTTGATTATCAAATATATCTTTAATAGGGCTCGGTACTGAACTTACATACTTTCAGGCACCGATTGAATTGCCTCCATAGTATCATAGTAATTAAACACACTTACTTTTACTCAGTCAATTATTATTGTAAGCCAAATATAATTCATAATTATATCTTGCCTTTATCTGAGCGATGTTTAAATGATAGTTTTCCTTTTAATTAAGTAAAACATGCTTTTTCCAAAATCCCAAAAGCTGACGACAATTGTGAAAGTACAAAAGTAAAGTGCTAAATATATTTTTGTGATGGAAATTTTGAGCTGCCATAACTTGGGAATTTCCCGGGTGTGGGCTAAATAAAGTCTTTCTTATCTCATATAGGTATTAGACAATTATTTCAAAGGCAAAACAGAAATAGACAGAAGCAGAGTTTTGTCAAATGCTTTTAGATATTATTGTAATCTGACATATCTTGGTTAAGACGAATTGGGATTTTTGTTCACAAAACATATGTGTATGAAATCTGATGTTGTATTGTTATCAAGCTGCCCAAAAAATAGACGTACAAGTCCAGCTGAAATGATTAATTGCTTAATCCCTTACTTGATTGACAGAACTGCTTTGATCATTTCCAGTTTTCAAATATGTGAGGATTTTTTATGATACTTTTTTTACTTAAGTAATATATTTTTTAATGGAATATTGCTGGTAACAGAATATTTTTATAGTTGAATTATTACTTTTACTTAGACAAATGATTTGAGTAATTCTTCCACTATGACTATCTGTTAAACCTTATTGAACTTTTGACTAACCCTAATATGAAACATTTTTGAATGAATGATCAGACATAGAAAAACAGTGTGTATCATTCAAAATGGAGAAATCCTCATTCCTCACAGAGGCTCAGAGAACGGCAGAGGGAGGGGCTTTACACACACACACACACACACACACACACACACACACACACACACACACACACACACACACACACACACACACACACACACACATACATACCTAGAGATAATAGAAAAACAGGAGTTGTGCATGTGGAAGAACAAGACATTTGGATGTTGAGTTTAGGCTCAGCAATGACTTTGATCTGATTTGTAATTCTAGGAACAAAAAAACCTTTAATTCATGACGATACTTATTGGTTAGGTTAGGTAACTTTATTGGTACCCGTAGGCAAACTAGTTTTATAGTCTAAGAGGCAGGATATCATTAAAACTTTGTAGACCACAACATAACATAAAACACACAAAACATTAAAACATATAAAAACAGGTAGTAAAATATAGAAAAAAGAGGAATAGAAAACAGTACATGACCAAAGTGCTTGTGCGTTTTGTGCAAATAATTTTACCCTTTGTTTAACAGTGATTGCCGCTGGTACAAAACTGCTTTTAAATCTTGTGGTTCTGTAACCAGGAACTTTTAGCCTCCGTCCAGAGGGAACATACTGGAATTCCCTCTTCAGAGAGTGTAGGCTATCTTCTCTGACAGCCATAGATAGCCGCTGTAGCATACAGGGATGTAGGGTGCATCTGGGGCTCCCCAGTCAGCTTACTTGACCATTGTACAATTTGGTTTAGGCGATTCTTGTGCTTGACTGAGACACAACCAAACCATGCCACTAGGGAGAAAGATATAATGGTTTCGATAAAAGCATGATAGAATAATGTCATCATGGTCTTGTCTATATGAAAATGGTACAATTTTCTCAAACAGTATAAACTCTGTTTTCCTTTTTTACAGACAGCCTCACTATTCTCCTGGAAATATCAGACAGCAATTAGTATTATTTTGTGTTGCAACCCAAAGATAAAAATAAAATCAACAACATATGTTTGTTTCATTCATCTGAGTTTATTGGTTGAGACAATATTGAAATCAATTCAGGTTGATAGAGATTCCATTCTATGAGCAGTTAATTTGGACTCTAGTGAGTTTTTCAGGAAAGCTGCACTATAGACTTTGTTTGTATTTTGAGTTGCTATATGACATATTCTTTAGACTATTAATTATTGAGTCATGAGTCCTGTCATGTCTCAAAAGGAGGGATGAATGATAGCAATTATAAATACGTTTTTTTTAAATAAATAAGCATATGGATAATGGATTTTAAAACTACTCTAAACATTTTTATTTTGTTTTGTTTGACTTGCACTATTTGTGCAAAAACACAACCCTCAAGGTAATCTGAGGCCAAAAAAGAGAACAGTTTCCAAAGCCAGTGTTTCCTTTTCAGCACATTAGTAGGGATTTTATAGAGTTAAACCAGCATGACGGGTAAGAAATGCTGTTTTATAATTACTGATGTTTACTAAAAGAGTAGACGTTTTTCCAAGTGATTGAAGTATTGATAAAAGAGCAGATAATAGATCTAGGAGTTCTGCTTTGTGCCACACAGGGTAGGTGTGTCAGAGCAGGTCCATCTCACCCCCCCTCCAGCTGCAGGACCGGTGACAAACTGTACCAGAAGATTGACAACAACAACAACCAGCACAGCACCTCAGACCACAGCACAGCTAGACACGATAAAGGTTTGTGGTCTGGCTATGGTTCTCGGCCCAGAAGGAAAGGGATAGAGGACCAGTGCTAGCCGTCTGGTTGTGAACTTCAGCATCTGGAGATGTACCGTGCCAAACCAAAGAGCCAGCAGCAAACCACATGCCCTACCCAAAGCCTTGATGAACATTCTGTGATGAACTGATGACACTGAAATGAGAAGGCTTCAACCATTCAACCGAGGCCTGTTTCACCAAACATAAAGACACTCAATCCTATCTGGAGGTACGGACCAACAGCCAGCAGATGGACTGAGAAAGGGAGGGGGGAGAGCAAGGGACTGTCCTGATCTGACACATCTGACGTATTGTGAAGGGAAATAGTGCACAGACTCACATCCTGAAAATACACATACACTATTGGTCAAATGAAGTTTTTTATTTGCATGAGTTAAATTTGATCCTAAACAACAGAAACTGTTGCAGTGTATAATGCATCTGTCCATGTCTTACAGATTCACAAACATTTGGCAATGATTGAGCTCAATAGCTGATTCAAAATGTTTAGCGTTGATGTGAATGCTTAATGATCTGCATTATAAAACTCTAAAGAAGAATAATGTGCTGAGAAGATTGCATAAATACACGATGTCATGTAGAATTTTAATCTCATATTCATGATTGATTGCCTCAGGGCACCGAGGGTGTGTTCAGTGTCAATAAAATAGCTTGGAAATTAGCAACTCTGACTCCCGTCTCTGCTCTGAAAAAATAACCCTTTCTGTCTTTATGGAACTGCTTTATGCAGTACGGAGCCCTGGAAGGTCATAGAGAAATGTTTTCAGGGGATTACTTTTGCGTTACATCACAATAGGTTTTCCGTTACTACACAATACTTTTTGCGTTACTTCACAATATGTTTTATGTTATCTTCCCACAAAATGTTTGTGAAACACTGACAAAAATCAAAGTTCCCAAAGGCTGTATAGTGTATGACAGCAAATCAAAGTTAAAGGCTGTATAGTGTATCAGTAGTATATATGAGAGTGTATCAGTAGTGTATATGAGAGTGTATCAGTAGTATATATGAGAGTGTATCAGTAGTGTATATGAGAGTGTATCAGTAGTGTATATGAGAGTGTATCAGTAGTATATATGAGAGTGTATCAGTAGTGTATATGAGAGTGTATCAGTAGTATATATGAGAGTGTATCAGTAGTGTATATGAGAGTGTATCAGTAGTGTATATGAGAGTGTATCAGTAGTGTATATGAGAGTGTATCAGTAGTAAATATGAGAATATATCAGTAGTGTATATGAGAGGATTTCAGTAGTGTATATGAGAGTATATTAGTAGTGTGTATGAGAGTGTTTCAGTAGTGTATATGAGAGTATATCAGTAGTGTATATGAGAGTATATTAGTAGTGTATATGAAAGTGTATCAGTAGTATGTATAAGAGTATATTAGTAGTGTTTATGAGTATTTCAGTAGTGTATATGAGAGTATATTAGTAGTGTATATGAGAGTGTATCAGTAGTGTATATGAGAGTGTATTAGTAGTGTATATGAGAGTATATCAGTAGTATATATGAGAGTGTATCAGTAGTGTATATGAGAGTGTATTAGTAGTGTATATGAGAGTATATCAGTAGTGTATATGAGAGTATATCAGTAGTATATATGAGAGTGTATCAGTAGTGTATATGAGAGTGTATTAGTAGTGTATATGAGAGTGTATCAGTAGTGTATATGAGAGTATATCAGTAGTATATATGAGAGTATATTAGTAGTGTATATGAGAGTGTATCAGTAGTTATATGAGTGTAGTGTATGAGAGTGTATCAGTAGTGTATATGAGAGTATATCAGTAGTATATATGAGAGTATATTAGTAGTGTATATGAGAGTGTATCAGTAGTATATATGAGAGTGTATTAGTAGTGTATATGAGAGTGTATCAGTAGTGTATATGAGAGTGTATCAGTAGTATATATGAGAGTGTATTGAGAGTGTATCAGTAGTATATATGAGAGTGTATTAGTAGTGTGTATGAGAGTGTATCAGTAGTGTATATGAGGATGTATCAAAGCATCATGGGACCATGTTCTGAACTGAAGCAGTGCATCATGGGACCATGTTCTGAACTGAAGCAGTGCAAAGCATCATGGGAACATGCTCTGAACTGAAGCAGTGCATCATGGGAACATGTTCTGAACTGGTCCTGTCCTAGTTTAAGTGTTGTGTTATCTGGGTTTTAGTGTTGTGTTGTTGGTTTAGTGTTCATGGGGGGGGGTGGTTGATTGCCTCAGGTCAGCGACGGTGTGTTCAGTGTCAATAAAATAGCTTGGAAATTAGTAACTCTGACTCCAGAGTCAATCCTTCCACACAGCTCGCCACAATATGTACTTCAAATCAAATCATATTTAGGTTTTTAAGAACTGCTGGCTGGGCATCACTGACCTTGGGCAGCACGTCTCTGGAAGCAGAGAAGAAGAAGGTGTGAACGATCAGCGTCTCGGCTACCGACGTGAAGTTTCCCTGAAAACACATCAGAGGTCAGAGGTCAGCAGTCTGTGTGTGTGTGTGTGTGTGTGTGTGTGTGTGTGTGTGTTCAGTTAAGTCACTTTATTATCCCAAATGGGAAACTTGATATGCAGTCAGGAATGAAAGATAAAAAAGAAACACATTCAAGCAACATACAAATAAACAAAGCAACAGTACAAAGACATGAGTACAAAAAAGGTTTCCTGTGTGTAATACACACAACACCATTCATCGCCACTGGAACAATCTCTAAAAACAAAACATTACATGTTTAAATTAAGCCGAGTTATTGCACATGGGACAAAAGAATTTTGAATCCTATTGGTTTTACACCGGGGTACTCTAAATCTGCGACCTGATGGGAGTATAACGAACTCAGAGTGAAGGGGGTGGTTTGTGCAGTCTAATATAGACCGGGCCTTGCGAAGTACTTACTGGTCAAAGATAACCATCAAGGGGGACTGTGAGAAACCTTGCCAGCCACCTTTACAATATGGCTGAGGTGGTTTTTGTCCCTGACGTTCAGGTTACCGTACCAAGCAATCATGGCAAAAGTAAGAACTGATTCGATAAAAGATTTATAAAATAAGGACATAATTTTCCTATCTACATTAAAAGGGTTTAACTTCCTAAGGAAGTACAAACGTTGCTGTCCCTTCTTACAGACTGCATCACAATTCACATCAAACTTCAGGTTTTTATCGATGACGGTTCCCAGATACTGTTCAACAAATTCAGTTTCAGTTCCCCTAATGAAAGTCTGAGATGGTGGGAGGGATACTTTCCTAAAATCAATTACCATATCCTTGGTTTTTGTGGGATTTAATTGGAAAAAGGCCTCATCACACCATTGGACAAAGTCATCCACCACTGGCCCATGCTCAGATTCATCTTTACAGAGCAGGCTAATGATGACTATGAAAACTTCAGAATGTGCCTGTTCTCATGCTGGCTTCTACAGTCATTGGTGTAAAGAATGTACAGCAATGGGGACAGGACACAGCCCTGAGGAGAGCCAGTGTGTGTGTTCATGTGTGTGTCTGTGCGTGCATGTGTGTACCTTCAGCGGTGACGTGGCTCCAACGTAAACTATCATGACATCGTGGCGACTCATCACATGTTGGAACAGCTGCACGCTGCTCAGATGTCGAACCAACGGCCTGAACGACACAAAACACTGAGGTCACACTGAGGTCACACTGAGTTCACACTGAGGTCACTCTGCATGTTGAAACAGACTGTAAAAATAAAAATAACGAACGGAGCTTCCAGGTCTGAGAAGTGAAGCCAATGCTGAATCTCCTCAAAGCTGTATTCTACCTGAATTCCAGCAGGGGGAGACTCCTTAAACCTGTATTCTACCTGAATTCCTGCAGGGGGAGACTCCTTAAACCTGTATTCTACCTGAATTCCTGCAGGGGGAGACTCCTTAAACCTGTATTCTACCTGAATTCCAGCAGGGGGAGACTCCTTAAACCTGTATTCTACCTGAATTCCAGCAGGGGGAGACTCCTTAAACCTGTATTCTACCTGAATTCCAGCAGGGGGAGACTCCTTAAACCTGTATTCTACCTGAATTCCAGCAGGGGGAGACTCCTTAAACCTGTATTCTACCTGAATTCCTGCAGGGGAGACTCCTTAAACCTGTATTCTTCCTGAATTCCAGCAGGGGAGACTCCTTAAACCTGTTTTCTACCTGAATTCCTGCAGGGGGAGACTCCTTAAACCTGTATTCTACCTGAATTCCTGCAGGGGGAGACTCCTTAAACCTGTATTCTACCTGAATTCCAGCAGGGGAGACTCCTTAAACCTGTATTCTACCTGAATTCCTGCAGGGGAGACTCCTAAACCTGTATTCTACCTGAATTCCAGCAGGGGAGACTCCTTAAACCTGTATTCTACCTGAATTCCTGCAGGGGGAGACTCCTTAAACCTGTATTCTACCTGAATTCCAGCAGGGGGAGACTCCTTAAACCTGTATTCTACCTGAATTCCTGCAGGGGAGACTCCTTAAACCTGTTTTCTACCTGAATTCCTGCAGGGGAGACTCCTTAAACCTGTATTCTACCTGAATTCCTGCAGGGGAGACCCTTAAACCTGTATTCTACCTGAATTCCAGCAGGGGAGACTCCTTAAACCTGTATTCTACCTGGATTCCAGCAGGGGGAGACTCCTTAAACCTGTATTCTACCTGAATTCCAGCAGGGGGAGACTCCTTAAACCTGTATTCTACCTGAATTCCTGCAGGGGGAGACTCCTTAAACCTGTATTCTACCTGAATTCCAGCAGGGGGAGACTCCTTAAACCTGTATTCTACCTGATTTCCAGCAGGGGGAGACTCCTTAAACCTGTATTCTACCTGAATTCCTGCAGGGGGAGACTCCTTAAACCTGTATTCTTCATGAATTCCAGCAGGGGGAGACTCCTTAAACCTGTTTTCTACCTGAATTCCTGCAGGGGGAGACTCCTTAAACCTGTATTCTACCTGAATTCCTGCAGGGGGAGACTCCTTAAACCTGTATTCTACATGAATTCCTGCAGGGGGAGACTCCTTAAACCTGTATTCTACCTGAATTCCTGCAGGGGGAGACTCCTTAAACCTGTATTCTACCTGAATTCCAGCAGGGGGAGACTCCTTAAACCTGTATTCTACCTGAATTCCTGCAGGGGGAGACTCCTTAAACCTGTATTCTACCTGAATTCCAGCAGGGGGAGACTCCTTAAACCTGTATTCTACCTGAATTCCTGCAGGGGGAGACTCCTTAAACCTGTATTCTACCTGAATTCCAGCAGGGGGAGACTCCTTAAACCTGTATTCTATCTGAATTCCAGCAGGGGAGACTCCTTAAACCTGTATTCTACCTGAATTCCTGCAGGGGAGACTCCTTAAACCTGTATTCTACATGAATTCCAGCAGGGGAGACTCCTTAAACCTGTTTTCTACCTGAATTCCTGCAGGGGAGACTCCTTAAACCTGTATTCTACCTGAATTCCTGCAGGGGAGACTCCTTAAACCTGTTTTCTACCTGAATTCCTGCAGGGGAGACTCCTTAAACCTGTATTCTACCTGAATTCCTGCAGGGGGAGACTCCTTAAACCTGTATTCTACCTGAATTCCAGCAGGGGAGACCCTTAAACCTGTATTCTACCTGATTTCCAGCAGGGGGAGACTCCTTAAACCTGTATTCTACCTGAATTCCTGCAGGGGGAGACTCCTTAAACCTGTATTCTACATGAATTCCAGCAGCGGGAGACTCCTTAAACCTGTTTTCTACCTGAATTCCTGCAGGGGGAGACTCCTTAAACCTGTATTTTACCTGAATTCCTGCAGGGGGACACTCCTTAAACCTGTATTCTATCTGAATTCCAGCTGCGGGAGACTCCTTAAACCTGCAATATATCTGGATTCATGCAGGGGGAGACTCCTTAAACCTGTATTCTACATGAATTCCAGCAGGGGGAGACTCCTTGAACCTGTATTCTACCTGAATTCCTGCAGGGGGAGACTCCTTAAACCTGTATTCTACCTGAATTCCAGCAGGGGGAGACTCCTTAAACCTGTATTCTACCTGAATTCCAGCAGGGGGAGACTCCTTAAACCTGTATTCTACCTGAATTCCTGCAGAGGGAGACTCCTTAAACCTGTATTCTACCTGAATTCCTGCAGGGGGAGACTCCTTAAACCTGTATTCTACCTGAATTCCTGCAGGGGGAGACTCCTTAAACCTGTATTCTACCTGAATTCCAGCAGGGGGAGACTCCTTAAACCTGTATTCTACCTGAATTCCTGCAGGGGGAGACTCCTTAAACCTGTATTCTACCTGAATTCCTGCAGGGGGAGACTCCTTAAACCTGTATTCTACCTGAATTCCAGCAGGGGAAGACTCCTTAAACCTGTATTCTACCTGAATTCCTGCAGGGGGAGACTCCTTAAACCTGTATTCTACCTGAATTCCTGCAGGGGGAGACTCCTTAAACCTGCATTATATCTGAATTCCAGCTGCGGGAGACTCCTTAAACCTGCAATATATCTGGATTCATGCAGGGAGAGACTCCTTGAACCTGTATTCTACCTGAATTCCTGCAGGGGGAGACTGCTTAAACCTGTATTCTATCTGAATTCCTGCATGGGGAGACTCCTTAAACCTGTATTCTACATGAATTCCTGCAGGGGGAGACTCCTTAAACCTGTATTCTACCTGAATTCCTGCAGGGGGAGACTCCTTAAACCTGTATTCTACCTGAATTCCAGCAGGGGGAGACTCCTTAAACCTGTATTCTACCTGAATTCCTGCAGGGGGAGACTCCTTAAACCTGTATTCTACCTGAATTCCAGCAGGGGGAGACTCCTTAAACCTGTATTCTATCTGATTTCCAGCAGGGGGAGACTCCTTAAACCTGTATTCTACCTGAATTCCTGCAGGGGGAGACTCCTTAAACCTGTATTCTACATGAATTCCAGCAGGGGGAGACTCCTTAAACCTGTTTTCTACCTGAATTCCTGCAGGGGGAGACTCCTTAAACCTGTATTCTACCTGAATTCCTGCAGGGGGAGACTCCTTAAACCTGTATTCTACATGAATTCCTGCAGGGGAGACCTTAAACCTGTATTCTACCTGAATTCCTGCAGGGGAGACCTCAAACCTGTTTCTGGCTGTTGTCTGTGTATTCTACAGTCTGTAGGGGAGACTTATATGTCAATTCCAGGGGAGTTAAACCTTGTTAATTAGATGAATACATTTAAACCTGTTTTCTACCTGAACATCTTATTTTACCTGAATTCCTGCAGGGGACACTTTAAACCTGTATTCTATCTGAATTCCAGCTGGAGACTCCTGTGTCTGCAATATATCTGGATTCATGCAGGGGAGACTCCTTAAACCTGTATTCTACATGAATTAGCAGGGGAGACTCCTGTATTCCCTGAATTCCAGCAGGGGAAACTCCAAACCTGTATTCTACCTGAATTCCATCTTTGGTTTTGGGTCCTGAATAATTATACTTCACCTTTATTCAACCTGAAAACAGCAGGGGAGAACAAACCTGTATCAAATAAATAAATTTTTGCAGGGGAGACGCCTTAAAACATGGATTCTTTACATCTCAACCGATGGCTGCAGGGGAGACAAACCTTCTTCAGCCTGATGAAGGGGAGACTCCTTAACCTGTATTCACCTGAATTCCATTAAGAAGACTAAACCTGTATTCTACCTGAATTCCTGCAGGGGAAATTTGACCTGAATTCCTGCAGGGGAGACTCCTTAAACCTGCATTATATCTGAATTCCAGCTGGGAGACTCCTTAAACCTGCAATATATCTGGATTCATGCAGGAGAGACCCTTGAACCTGTATTCTACCCAATTCCTGCAGGGGAGACTGTCCCCTGTATTCTATCTGAATTCCAATTAAACCTGTATTCTATCTGAATTCCTGCATGGGACTCCTTAAACCTGTATTCTACCTGAATTCCTGCAGGGGAGACTCCTTAAACCTGTATTCTATTTGAATTCCAGCAGGGGGAGACTCCTTAAACCTGTATTCTATTTGAATTCCTGCAGGGGGAGACTCCTTACCTGAATTCCTGCAGGAGGAGACTCCTCAAAACTGTATTCTATCTGAATTCATGAAGGAGGAGACTCCTTAAAGCTGCATTCTCTCTAACTTCCAGCAGGTTGCGATGCTAACCATGTTAACACTGTGGAAATTAAGACAGACCTCAACTTGTTTCTGGCTGTTGTCTGTGTACAGTCTGTAGTTTATATGTCATCACGTTGTTATTTGTTATTAGATGAATACATTTAAACACTTAACATCTTACAGCGTGCATTAAAACTGTGACTGTGTCCGCTGTTACTGTAAATGTTTACTCACCCTGAGACTCGATCAGCAAACTCCATGATTCCATCTTTGGTTTTGGGTCCTGAATAATTATACTTCAATCACAACCTGAAAAACAGAGAACAGACGCTCAAATAAATCACAAACGCTGAAGAACATGGAGAGAAGTTTACATCTCAACCGATGGCTGTTTACCAGACAGTTCTTCAGCCTGATCAAGGTCGATTACATGCACGGCTTATTAAGAAGACTAGCCTGGGTAAACCCTGACAAACTTCCGGCAAATTTGAGATTTGCTCTGCAAGTCAGTTTGGAGAAGAGCCCATTCAAACCCATTTCCAATGTCCCCAAAATCTAGGCACCAATCACAACCGCTGAGGAGGGCTTTACACCAATCACAATTGTTGAGGTGGGCTCTACACCAATCACAACCGTTGAGGCGGGCTTTACACCAATCACAACCGTTGAGGAGTGCTCTACACCAATCACAACCGTTGAGGCGGCTCTACACCAATCACAACCGTTGAGGAGGGCCTTACACCAATCACAACCGTTGAGGAGGGCCTTACACCAATCACAACCGTTGAGGCGGGCTTTACACCAATCACAACCATTGAGGCGGGCTCTACACCAATCACAACCACTGAGAATGGTTGGTCTGATTGGTTGAAGGACTATCCAATGGTTGGTCTGATTGGTTGAAGGACTATCCAATGAAACCAGAGGCATTCGAGCGGCGCCAGTTGGTGACGCCCCTTTGGAAATTAACTTTCAATGAACCTTTTGCACATCTCTGGAGCAACTAGGGGTTAAGTGCCTTGCTCAGGGACACATGGGTTGATGTACTGCAGGGGGACTCTAACCCAGATCTCCCACACCAAAGATATGTGTCATATCCACTGCTCCATCACCACCCGTCACCTTTTGACATTGTCGTTTTTTGAGGTTTTTGTCACTTTTCTTAGACGTGTCCCCTAATCCCCCCCGTCCACCCCCCCCAATAATGAACCCAAAATTATGCCCACCCGTCATTTGTCTTTTCTGTCATTGTTGTGTTGTAGTTTTTTGTAGTCGATTTTTGTTGTTTTGTCGAACCCTAACCCATCTCAACAAAATAAACATTATCAGCTCAGTGCAGACATTAATAATCAATAATCCAGATGTGTACAGTCCGATGATCTTTAGAAGAACTTTGAACTCTGGTACCAACAGGTTGGACTCACATGATGATGGTGGGAATATTTCGGATCTTGAACTCTTTAGACAAATCTGCAGAAAGAAAAAACATCAGCTCTGAACTCTTCACGTCATGTTTTTATACTTTCATTTTGACAGTTGTATGTTGATGCTTTTATTTTAACAGTTGTATGTTGATGCTTTTATTTTGACAGTTGTATGTAGATGCTTTTATTTTGACAGTTGTATGTATATGCTGTTATTTTGACAGTTGTACGTTGATGCTTTTATTTTGACAGTTGTACGTTGATGCTTTTATTTTGACAGTTGTATGTAGATGCTTTTATTTTGATAGTTATATGTTGATGCTTTTATTCTGACAGTTGTATGTTGATGCTTTTATTTTGACAGCTGTATGTTGAAGCTTTTATTTTGACAGTTGTACGTAGATGCTTTTATTTTGACGGTTGTACGTAAATGCTTTTATTTTGACGGTTGTATGTAGATGCTTTCATTTTGACAGTTGTATGTAGATGCTTTTATTTTGACAGCTGTATGTTGATGCTTTTATTTTGACGGTTGTATGTAGATGCTTTTATTTTGACAGTTGTATGTAGATGCTTTTATTTTGAAAGGGTTCCTGACCGCTGTTCTCCATGGCGTCTGTTTTGCCGACGTTGACCGGCGAGCCGAGACTTTTGAATTCTGATCCGATCTGATGCCAAACGGGATCCAGCTGTTCACAGACCGTACACCAGGGGGCGTAAAACTGCAATACAGAGCACAGGGAATACTATATATTACACACAGAGTACACAGGATACTATATATTACACACAGAGTACACAGAATACTATATATTTATACATAGAGCACAGGGAATACTATATATTACACACAGAATACAGTCAATACTACATATTTACACATAGAGCACAGGGAATACTATATATTACACATAGAGAACAGGGAATACTATATATTACACGTAGAGTACACAGAATACTATATATTACACGTAGAGTACAGAGATTACTATATATTTACTCATCTATCTGTCGGTCTGTCTGTCTGTCTGTTGTTGTTAATGTGATGGAGGAATGAGATGAAGGAGTGAGATGAAGGAGTGAGATGGAGTGAGATGAAGGAGTGAGATGAAGGAGTGAGATGAAGGAGTGAGATGGAGGAGTGAGATGAAGGAGTGAGATGAAGGAGTGAGATGGAGGAGTGAGATGGAGGAGTGAGATGGAGGAGATGAAGGAAGGAGGACATGAAGATGGATGGAGGAGCGATGATGGAGGAGGAGAGATGGAGTGAGATGGAGTGAGATGAAGGAGATGACATGAAGGAGTGAGATGGAGGAGATGAGATGGAGAAGGAGAGATGAAGGAGTGAGATGAGATGGAGATGAGATGAAGGAGAGATGAGATGAATGAGTGAGATGAAGGAGGAAGGAGTGAGATGGAGGAGTGAGATGAAGGAGTGAGATGAAGGAGTGAGATGGAGGAGTGAGATGTGATGGAGGAGTGAGATGAAGGAGTGAGATGGAGGAGCGAGATGGAGGAGTGAGATGTGATGGAGGGGTGAGAGGAAGGAGTGAGATGGAGGAGTGAGATGTGATGGAGTGAGATGAAGGAGTGAGATGTAGGAGTGAGATGTAGGAGTGAGATGAAGGAGTGAGATGAAGGAGTGAGATGGAGGAATGAGATGGAGGAGTGAGATGTGATGGAGGACTGAGATGAAGGAGTGAGATGGAGGAGTGAGATGTGATGGATGGAGTGAGATGAAGGAGTGAGATGGAGGAGTGAGATGGAGTGAGATGGAGGAGTGAGAAGAAGGAGTGAGATGGAGGAGTGAGATGGAGGAGTGAGATGGAGGAGTGAGATGGAGGAGTGAGATGGAGGAGAGATGGAGTGAGATGGAAGGAGTGAGATGGAGTGAGATGGATGGAGGAGTGAGATGAAGGAGTGAGATGGAGGAGTGAGATGGAGTGAGATGGAGGAGTGAGATGGAGGAGTGAGATGAAGGAGTGAGATGGAGGAGTGAGATGGAGGAGATGGAGTGAGATGGAGGAGTGAGATGGAGGAGTGAGATGGAGGAGTGAGATGGGAGATGAAGGATGAGATGGAGAGATGGAGAGATGGAGGATGAGATGGAGGAGAGATGAGATGTGATGGAGGAGATGGAGGAGTGAGAGATGGAGGAGATGAGAGATGGAGGAGTGAGATGGAGAGTGAGATGGAGGAGTGAGATGAAGGAGTGAGAGGAGAGATGGAGGGAGATGGAGGAGTGAGATGGGAGTGAGATGGAGGAGTGAGATGGAGATGAAGGAGTGAGATGGAGGAGCGAGATGGAGGAGTGAGATGTGATGGAGGGGTGAGAGGAAGGAGTGAGATGGAGGAGTGAGGAGATGGAGGAGTGAGATGAAGGAGTGAGATGTAGGAGTGAGATGAAGGAGTGAGATGGAGGAATGAGATGGAGGAGTGAGATGTGATGGAGGACTGAGATGAAGGAGTGAGATGGAGGAGTGAGATGTGATGGAGTGAGATGAAGGAGTGAGATGGAGGAGTGAGATGGAGGAGTGAGATGGAGGAGTGAGATGGAGGAGTGAGATGGAGGAGTGAGATGGAGGAGGATGGAGGAGATGAGATGGAGGAGAGATGGAGGAGTGAGATGGAGGGACAGATGGAGTGAGATGGAGGAGATGAGATGGAGGAGATGATGGAGTGAGATGGAGGAGTGAGATGGAGTGAGATGGAGTGAGATGGAGAGATGGAGATGGAGTGAGATGGAGTGAGATGAAGGAGTGAGATGGAGGAGTGAGATGGAGGAGAGATGGAGGAGTGAGATGGAGGAGATGGATGAAGGAGTGAGATGGAGGAGTGAGATGGAGGAGAGATGGAGGAGTGAGATGAAGGAGTGAGATGGAGGAGGAGATGGAGGAGGAGATGGAGGAGATGGAGGAGTGAGATGGAGGAGTGAGATGGAGGAGTGATGATGAGATGGAGGAGATGATGAAGGAGTGAGATGAAGGAGGAATGAGATGGAGGAGTGAGATGGAGGAGTGAGATGGAGGAGTGAGATGAGGAGATGAGATGGAGGAGATGGAGGATGAGATGGAGGAGTGAGATGGAGGAGATGGAGGACTGAGATGATGGAGTGAGATGAAGGAGGAGATGATGGAGGAGTGAGATGGAGGAGTGAGATGGAGGAGTGAGATGAAGGAGTGAGATGGAGGAGTGAGATGGAGTGAGATGGAGGAGTGAGATGAAGGAGTGAGATGAGGAGTGAGATGGAGGAGATGATGGAGTGAGATGGAGGAGTGAGATGGAGATGGAGGAGAGATGGAGGAGAGATGGAGATGAGATGAGATGGATGGAGGAGAGATGGAGGAGTGAGATGAAGGAGTGAGATGGAGGAGTGAGATGGAGGAGTGAGATGAAGGAGTGAGATGAAGGAGTGAGATGTGATGGAGTGAGATGAAGGAGTGAGTTGGAGGAGTGAGATGGAGTGAGATGGAGGAGTGAGATGAAGGAGTGAGATATGATGGAGTGAGATGAAGGAGTGAGATGGAGTGAGATGAAGGAGTGAGATGAAGGAGTGAGATGGAGGAGTGAGATGGAGTGAGATGTGATGGAGGAGTGAGATGAAGGAGTGAGATGAAGGAGTGAGATGGAGGAGTGAGATGGAGTGAGATGTGATGGAGAAGTGAGATGAAGGAGTGAGATGACGGAGTGAGAATGAGTGAGATGGAGGAGTGAGATGGAGTGAGAACGAGTGAGATGGAGGAGTGAGATGGAGTGAGATGGAGGAGTGAGATGGAGGAGTGAGATGGAGTGAGATGGAGGAGTGAGATGTGAGGGAGGAGTGTGATGGAGGAGTGAGATGGAGGAGTGAGATGGAGGAGTGAGATGTGAGGGAGGAGTGTGATGGAGGAGTGAGATGGAGGAGTGTGATGGAGGAGTGAGATGGAGGAGTGTGATGGAGGAGTGTGATGGAGGAGTGTGATGGAGGAGTGAGATGGAGGAGTGAGATGGAGGAGTTGGTACCTCGATGAGCCAGATTTCATCGTCTCCTTTAGTCTTCAGGAAGCTGAAACACAAAAACTCTCATTTACAGCTTTAATCTGATCACTTTATATACATCTGTCTGTCTGCCTGTATGTCTGCCTGTCTGTCTGCCTGTATGTCTGCCTGCCTGTCTGTCTGCCTGTCTGCCTGTATGTCTGCCTGCCTGTCTGTCTGCCTGTATGTATGCCTGTATGTCTGCCTGTATGTATGCCTGTATGTCTGCCTGTCTGTCTGCCTGTCTGTCTGCCTGTCTGCCTGTCTGTCTGCCTGTCTGTCTGCCTGTCTGTCTGCCTGTCTGCCTGTATGTCTGCCTGTATGTCTGCCTGTATGTCTGCCTGTATGTCTGCCTGTCTGTCTGCCTGTCTGCCTGTCTGTCTGTCTGCCTGCCTGTCTGTCTGCCTGTCTGTCTGCCTGTCTGTCTGCCTGTCTGTCTGCCTGTATGTCTGCCTGTCTGCCTGTCTGTCTGCCTGTATGTCTGCCTGTCTGCCTGTCTGTCTGCCTGTCTGTCTGCCTGTCTGTATGTCTGTCTGTCTGCCTGTCTGTCTGCCTGCCTGTCTGTCTGTCTGTCTGCCTGTCTGTCTGCCTGTCTGTCTGTCTGCCTGTCTGTCTGTCTGCCTGTATGTCTGCCTGTCTGTCTGTCTGCCTGTATGTCTTGCCCTGTGTTCGTCTGTCTGTCTGGGCGTCTATTTTCATAAACAGACATTTTAACCTCTGTTTTCTAAAATAACATCGTGCACAGCTGTCGGTTTTCAGAGAAGTGTTTGTTTCCATGAACCCGTGTATATATGCAGCCAAGAGCACTCCACACCTGTAGCTGGCGCTGTAACGAGAAGCTCAAGCCCACCTTAGCCAATCAGAATCCAGAAAATAGCAACAACAGCAACCAATCACTTCCTCTTTCTCTCTCTCGGCTGCCTAAACTTCCGTTTGTCTCAATTTACGTGCAAACGTGCAAACTAAGAGCACAAAGGAAGGGAAATGTCTCGGTTTGTAAAAATAACCATGTACGTGTAAACAGGGTCTGTGTGTCTGTCTGTGTGTCTGTCTGTGTGTGTGTGTGTGTTTATCTGTGTGCTTATTTAACTATATTCGTGGGGTCCAAAATCCAGGAGTCCAGTATACTTGTGGGGTCCCGACAGCTTTGTGGGGCCAAGATGCTGGACAACCAAGTTTAAAGGGCTGTTTGAGGGTTAAGACTTGGTTTTAGGATTAGGGTTAGAATTAGGTTATGGTTAGGGTGAGGGTTTATCTGGTTAAGGTTAACATTTAGTTAAAATCCAGGGTTAAGGTTAGGGTAAGGGTTAAGGTTAGGCATTTAGTTGTGATGGTTATGGTTTTGGGGTTAAGGGTTAAGGTTAGGCATTTAGTTGTGATGGTTAAGGTTAGGGTAAGGGTTAAGGTTAGGCATTTAGTTGTGATGGTTATGGTTAGGGTAAGGGTTAAGGTTAGGCATTTAGTTGTGATGGTTAAGGTTAGGGTAAGGGTTAAGGTTAGGCATTTAGTTGTGATGGTTAAGGTTAGGGTAAGGGTTAAGGTTAGGCATTTAGTTGTGATGGTTAAGGTTAGGGTAAGGGTTAAGGTTAGGCATTTAGTTGTGATGGTTAAGGTTAGGGTTAGGGTTAAGGTTAGGCATTTAGTTGTGATGGTTAAGGTTAGGTTTGGGTTAAAACACAACACCCAGAATGGGTACTGCGAGGGGCACAGGCACAAGGGGACCACTGGTGTGAATAAAAACACTTTAAAGAACTCCTTAAAAAACCAGGTTCGGTTAAATAAAAATGACGGGCTGTTAAAAAAGGGGGTTTAGATATTAAAAGGGGGTTAAAAGAACCCCTGGAAAGGCAGGACAGCGGGAATTTAAAACTTTAAATAAAAGGTCAACTCCACAACAACTCCGGTGTCTCTCCCAGAAGATTATTTAAAAACAAAAAATAAAAAAAAAAAAAAAAAAAAAACAGTTGTGTGATAATTAAAATTATAAAAATATAATAATATAAAAAGAGCCTGGTGTCGCAATATAAAATATAACTATTATAACCTTAAAACCATGTTATTTAAATTAAAAAATTAAATACTGTCTGCATTACTTTCTCTTGAGGTTAAAAATATCCATACACATACCATTCAGGGTTAATAATAAGTGCTATGTTAAAAGTAAGTAAAATAAGTAAATAAAAACTGCCACACAATAAATAACATAAATAATTTAAAATACATCATATAAATAAAAGCACTGTTAGTAAAAAATGCATAAAACCAATGGCATGTGTATAATTATGCTAAAATCTTGAGGCAAGTAATTCAATTCGTAATAATAAAATTAAAATAATAATAATAAATAATAATAATAATAATAATAATAATAATAATAAATATAAATTATATATTAGTGACAGACAAAAAAATCCAATCAAATTCTTAAAATGTAAATAAGACAGAATAAAAGTTATAAAAGGACCAAGAAGTCATTTTCAAAATATTTATTGAAATAAATAAAATCAAGGAATTGGGTAGGACCTCCTCTGTAGGAATAGATTAAAACCCCCGAAAGGAAAGAATAGTAAAAATGGAAAAAAACATGCCATAAAGGAATTAAATATAAAAAATAAAACAATTTGCAATTTTGCAATAAATAGTTATTAACCATAAAACAATGAAAAGTCATTTAAAATAGAAAAAGATGGAAAAAGCAAGGAAAGGAAAAGAAAGGATGGGTATAATGCGCTACAGAGGAGGTCCAGATAAAACCTGGGGAGAGAGGAGACCAGAGCAGTGGGAGGAAATATTTCTAAAAATATCCTGTAAAACTTGGGTTAAGAAGAGAAGTGGATCCATTTTAATATTTTTCATTTAGACCCGTAGGGTCTATGGTTTTTAAAAGATGGATCCACTTCCTCTCCGCTGGCCGACGCTGAGCCCTGGTCCAGGCCTTGTTACTCTCCAGGCCCATAATGCTTTGAACATTTAGAGAACCATGGAGTTTAAAATGTAAACCAGTTGTGCCATCATCCTTATTTAAAACATACTGGTGTTGTTTCATTCTTAAGTTTAGTGCATTTCTTGTCTCCCCCACATACAGTTTGTGTCAGGCCCTGCCCCTGATTGCATAAACCACGTTGATGGTTGTGTGCTGCAGGGCTTGCCCCGGGTTAAAACCAACTCTGCTTTAAGGGTTAAAAATGTGGGGGAGACTCATAAAACCAACAGCCGAGCCTCAAGCTTCCCTTAGGTCAGTAATCTTGTTTAGGTTTATGTGAATTAAAGGTTAGGTGTGTGTGTGTGTGTGTGTGTGTGTGTGTGTGTGTGTGTGTTAAATGTCTAGTTGACCAATCAGATTGCCTGGTTGGATCTATGTTCTTACGTATTATCGAGTTCCTCCACGAAGGCCGACACCGACACCGACAGAACCAGCAGCGCTGGAAACACACAGAGGACACATTTAGACTCTGAGTAGTAGAGGATGAGGGAAGGAGGGAGGGAAGGGGGGAGGGAAGGAGGGAGGGAAGGAGGGAGGGAAGAAAGAGGGAAGGAAAGAAGGAGGGAAGGAGGGAAGGGGGGAGGGAAGGAGGGAGGGAAAAAAAAGGAGGGAAAGAAGGAAAGAAGGGAGGGAGGGAGGAAGGAAAGAAGGAAAGAAGGAGGGAAGGAGGGAGGGGGGGAGGGAAGGAGGGAAGGAAAGAAGGAGGGAAAGAAGGAAGGAGGGAAGGAGGGAAGGGGGAAGGGAAGAGGGAAGGAAAGAAGGAGGGAAGGAGGGAAGGGGGAGGGAAGGAGGGAAGGAAAGAAGGAGGGAAAGAAGGAAGGAGGGAAGGAGGGAGGGAAGGAAGAGGGAAGGAAAGAAGGAGGGAAGGAGGCAAGGGGGGAGGGAAGGAGGGATGGAAGGAAGGAGGGAGGGAAGGAAAGAAGGAGGGAAGAAATGAGGGAAGGAAGGAAAGAAGGAGAGAGGGATGGGAAGAAGGAGGAAAGGAAGGAAGGAGGGAAGGAAGGAGGGAAAGAAAGAAGGAGGGAGGGAGGGAGGGAAGAAATGAAGTATCTCTGTAAGGATAATGTCGGGGCAGAAAATAACCTTTTCTGTTAATCTAAAAACAGAAAATTGTGTACTGTACCTTTAACAGGAAGGGAAGAGAAGAAGGGAAGAAGGATTAAAGAAAGGAGGCAAGGATGGAAAGGAAAAGGAAGGAAGGAGGGAAGGAAATGAAAGGAGGAATAAATAAGGAATGATGGAAAAGGGAAGAAAGGAATGAAGTATGTAATTAGTTAATTGATCTGTCATCAGGTTAAATTGAATCTAGTGAGATACAGGAAGCTGCTCCCTGTCCCGCCAGATTAAAAGCTCGACTCTCTGACATGTTAATCCATTTTTCAGATTAAGAGATTCAGAACCACCGGCTGTTAGCTTTCAGTTTCTGTCCCAATGCAAAACTCCCATTCAAAAGCGGTTGATTCTGTGACATCATCTCTCTGGATGTTTTCAGGCTTAAACTTCAGTTTATTAATTTCTCTGTGGTTCTGACATTAAATCATCCATCACTCGGAGATGACAGATCTCAATAAAACCCATAATCTTAACATTAATCTGCGTTCCCGGGCCCCTCTAAGCGGTGGGTTGTGGGCCCAGAGTCAGTGTAAAAATGAATGGAGTTTGGTGAAGGACATTTCTCTGTAGTTCTGACATGAAATCCTCCTTCAGTCAGAGATTGTAGTTCTCATTAAAACCCTCAGAAGTCTATTTGTATTTTCAGGGATTTACAGACTTTCAAAGGCACAAAAATTATGACAAATTATATAGTCAGACTTAAAGACGAGTTTCTGATGAATAAAAGATGGATGATTATACATGTGGGCAGTTAAAATGCTGCAGAACAAAGACAGAAATAATTGCATAGAAAGTCTGCAAAATTAACCAAAATCAAACTGGAGTTTAGGGGGTTACAGATTCAGAACATCTTTCTGTTTGTTGTGACAGGTTTTCTGTCCCAATTCAAAACTCCCTTCATAAAGTGGTTGATTTTGTGACATCAACTCTCTGGATGTTTTCAGGTTTAAACTTCAGTTTATTCATTTCTCTGTAGTTCTGACATTAAGTCATCTTTCAGTTGGGAAATGTTCCTTCTCATTAAAACCTGAAATCTTAATTTTAATCTGCGTTCCTTCTGTGTGTAACGAGCCTGAGCGCGGTTCAGAATCGGTGTAAAACTGAGTGGAGTTTGGTGTGGGACGTACCTGAGAGCAGCAGCGTGTTCCTTGTGTCCAACATGTTGACTGATGAAGAGCAGCTGCAGCATGGGACGGATTAACAGCACACAGCTAATCTGCTAACCGCTAACAGGGGCTAATCTCACGGATTAACAGGCTGCATTCAATACGCTGAAACTTTATTGTCAGTAAAAACAACACAGACTTCGAGGCACAACACAGGCTTCGAGCAAAAAAACCATGAAAAAAAGATTAAAAAACATTAAAAACAGCAACCATTGGTTGAACTATTGTAAAGTACAACTAGAAAACATCAGAGTGGAACGAAATTAACTTTACTGGTCAGCAGCCAACATGGCCAGGAGCTGTTTAAAGTTCCCATCCAATCAGATTCTCTACAGGTCACATGGTCTATTAGCTCCAACCACAAACATCTTTATAGTTTCTTGTACAATATTAAAAGAAATACAGGAAATAACCAGAGAATGTAGCATGGAAACCCAGGGCTGTCTGTCTGTCTGTCTGTCTGTCTGTCTGTCTGTCTGTCTGTCTGTGTGTGTGTGTGTGTGTGTGTGTGTGTGTGTGTGTGTGTGTGTGTGTGTGTGTGTGTGTGTGTGTGTGTGTGTGTGTGTGTGTGTGTGTGTGTGTGTGTCTGTGTGTGTGTGTGTGTGTCTGTGTGTGTGTGTGTGTGTGTGTGTGTGTGTGTGTGTGTGTGTGTGTGTGTGTGTGTGTGTGTGTGTGTGTGTGTGTGTGTGTGTGTGTGTGTGTGTGTGTGTGTGTGTGTGTGTGTGTGTCTGTGTGTGTGTGTGTGTGTGTGTGTGTGTGTGTGTGTGTGTGTGTCTCTGTTACCTGTGTGTGACTTTTTGTTTTGTTAAATTTTATATTTCATCCAAAAATCTGGCAGATAAAAAACGACCAATGAAAACCCTCAGACAGTCTGTGAGGTCGGCAGCAGGTCGGCAGAGCAGCCCCCCCAATGTCAGAGCGTGGCGTGTTCCGTGGTGATGTCACAGCGTGGCGTGATGTCACAGCGTGGCGTGGTGGTGTGATGTGATGTCACAGCGTGGCGTGATGTCACAGGCGCGTGATGTCACAGCGTGATGTCAGGCGTGGGGTGATGTCACAGCGTGGCGTGCTGCGTGGTGGTGTGATGTCACAGCGTGGCGTGATGTCACAGCGTGGCGTGTGTCATGGCGTCCCAGCGTGGCGTGATGTCACAGCGTGATGTCACAGCGTGGGGTGATGTCACAGCGTGGCGTGATGTCACAGCGTGGCGTGCTGCGTGGCGGCGTGATGTCACAGCGTGGCGTGCTGTTACAGCGTGGGGTGATGTCACAGCGTGGCGTGATGTCACAGCGTGGCGTGATGTCACAGCGTGGCGTGATGTCACAGCGTGGCGCCGTGATGTCACAGCGTGGCGTGATGTCACGTGCGTGGCGGCGTGATGTCACAGCGTGGCGTGATGTCACAGCGTGGCGTGCTGTCACAGCGTGGCGTGCTGTCACAGCGTGGCGTGATGTCACAGCGTGGCGTGATGTCACAGCGTGGCGTGATGTCACAGCGTGGCGTGCTGCGTGGCGGCGTGATGTCACAGGCGTGGCGGCGATGTCACAGCGTGGCGTGATGTCATGTGCGTGGCGGCGTGATGTCACAGCGTGGCGTGATGTCACAGCGTGGCGTGCTGCGTGGCGGCGTGATGTCACAGCGTGGCGTGATGTCACAGCGTGGCGTGATGTCACAGCGTGGTGTGATGTCCCAGCGTGGCGTGATGTCACAGCGTGGCATGTCTGGCGTGGCGTGATGTCGTGGCGTGATGTCCCAGCGTGGCGTGCTGCGTGGCGTGATGTCACAGCGTGGTGATGATGTCGTGCAGTCACAGCGTGGCGTGATGTCACAGCGTGGCGCGCGTGCTGCGTGGCGTGATGTCACAGCGTGATGTCCCAGCGTGGCATGATGTCACAGCGTGGCGTGATGTCACAGCGGTGTGCTGCGTGATGTCGTGATGTCACAGCGTGGCGTGATGTCCCAGCGTGGCGGCGTGGACGGCGTGATGTCACAGCGTGATGTCACAGTGATGTCACAGCGTGGCGTGCTGCGTGGCGGCGTGATGTCACAGGCGTGGCGTGCTGTCTGTGGCGTGATGTCTGCGTGGCGTGATGTCACAGCGTGGCGTGATGTCACAGCGTGGCGGCGTGGTGTCTGCGTACGTGGCGCAGCAGCAGCTGGCGGTCCGGGCTCGAGTACTCACACTGTTGGCATGGAAACGCCTCGCCCCGTGTGATGGCGGCGAGCGTGGAGGTCCAGACTCTTCTTCTGGATACTGAGACAGGAAACAGGAAGTTCAGTTACCTGATGCTGAGACAGGAAACAGGAAGTTCAGTCACCTGACCGATGTTGGGGATGAAACCTCCTTAAATGTGCATATGATAATTATTCACCTCAATGATACATTAATTCATTGTAATTAATAAACCTCTAGACTGTAATATTTCACATCTTTGAGCAAGATTTCTGCTCGTGTCCAAAACGTTTTGCGCATTCAAAATACCAGAGCTCCAGACTAACCTTTTTCACCAGGAGCCCAGTGGCCCCCAACGGAAAACTTTAGGGGCACAACCAGAAAACTTAAGGGCACACGCCGTAAATCAACATCAAATATTCACATTTCTATTAATTTCCACTGTATTACTAATAAATACTTTGAGAATAGATGCAGAAATTACAATGTGCTCTTTCAAATTTAGTGTGACTTTTGAAGATGCAACATAGAAGGTAAACTGACAGCCCCATCGCTGTCAAGTCAGTAAAATAAATAAATAAATAAATATATATATATATATATATAATATATATATATATATATATATATATATATTTTATTTAGTTTATTATTGTATTTGTATATTATATTTTAGCCTGTTTTTAACTGCTCTTTAATGTTTCATGTAAAGCACTTTGAGCTGCCTTGTAGCTGAAAGGTGCTGTAGAAATCAGTCAGTCACCAGGACATAGAAACCACCGTTGTGCCTGCTTGTCTAAGAGGAAGTGTAACGTCAACAGCCGTTAATATCAGATCGCAGCGAACGCCGTCTGCTTGACGTTATGAAAAACTGTAACCACACCTGAAACCACTTCATCTGCATCCCCGTGACTCCCTGTGACTTCAACATCACTGCAGAGCCCACGTAGTTTACATCAATCAATCAGACAGCTGCAGCTGATTCAGAACGCTGCTGCTCGAGTCCTCACTAAGACCAGGGAAGTGGATCACATCAGTCCAGTACTGAAGTCTCTACACTGGCTTCCAGTGCCTCAAAGAACTGATTTCAAAATACTTTTACTGGTTTATAAATCACTAAACGGTTTAGGACCAAAATACATTTCTGATCTGCTACTACATTATGACCCCCCCAGACCTCTCAGGTGGTCTGGGACAGGTCTACTACACTATGACCCACCCAGACCTCTCAGGTGGTCTGGGACAGGTCTACTACACTATGACCCACCCAGACCTCTCAGGTGGTCTGGGACAGGTCTGCTACACTATGACCCACCCAGACCTCTCTGGTGGTCTGGGACAGGTCTGCTACACTATGACCCACCCAGACCTCTCTGGTGGTCTGGGACAGGTCTGCTACACTATGACCCACCCAGACCTCTCTGGTGGTCTGGGACAGGTCTGCTACACTATGACCCACCCAGACCTCTCAGGTGGTCTGGGACAGGTCTGTTACACTATGACCCACCCAGACCTCTCAGGTGGTCTGGGACAGGTCTGCTACACTATGACCCACCCAGACCTCTCAGGTGGTCTGGGACAGGTCTACTACACTATGACCCACCCAGACCTCTCAGGTGGTCTGGGACAGGTCTGCTACACTATGACCCTCCCAGACCTCTCTGGTGGTCTGGGACAGGTCTGTACACTATGACCCACCCAGACCTCTCAGGTGGTCTGGGACAGGTCTACTACACTATGACCCACCCAGACCTCTCAGGTGGTCTGGGACAGGTCTACTACACTATGACCCACCCAGACCTCTCAGGTGGTCTGGGACAGGTCTACTACACTATGACCCACCCAGACCTCTCAGGTGGTCTGGGACAGGTCTACTACACTATGACCCACCCAGACCTCTCAGGTGGTCTGGGACAGGTCTCTTACACTATGACCCACCCAGACCTCTCAGGTGGTCTGGGACAGGTCTCTACACTATGACCCACCCAGACCTCTCAGGTGGTCTGGGACAGGTCTACTACACTATGACCCACCCAGACCTCTCAGGTGGTCTGGGACAGGTCTACTACACTATGACCCCCCCAGACCTCTCAGGTGGTCTGGGACAGGTCTACTACACTATGACCCACCCAGACCTCTCAGGTGGTCTGGGACAGGTCTACTACACTATGACCCTCCCAGACCTCTCTGGTGGTCTGGGACAGGTCTCTTACACTATGACCCACCCAGACCTCTCAGGTGGTCTGGGACAGGTCTACTACACTATGACCCACCCAGACCTCTCAGGTGGTCTGGGACAGGTCTACTACACTATGACCCACCCAGACCTCTCAGGTGGTCTGGGACAGGTCTGCTACACTATGACCCCCCAGACCTCTCAGGTGGTCTGGGACAGGTCTACTACACTATGACCCCCCCAGACCTCTCAGGTGGTCTGGGACAGGTCTACTACACTATGACCCCCCCAGACCTCTCAGGTGGTCTGGGACCTATCTTTTTGATGTTGCTTTTCTATAAATAATCTATTTTATTAACTTTAATTTCTTATACTGCACTGTAACTTTTATTCTTATACTGCACTATCAATTTTATTCTTGTTTTTTAATGTTTTTAATTTGTTTATTATTGTTTTTTAATTGTTTTCTAACTGCTCTTTAATGTAAAGCACTTTGCATTGCCCTGTTGCTGAAATGTGCTCTATAAATAAAGCTGCCTAGCCTTCATACATCGTACTGCTCTGCGTGTGTGTTTGTGTCAGAGCTCTGCTCTCTGTCAATTTTCAGAGAGGACAGATAAGTTTGAGCTTACGCGCTCTCAGGTACCGAAATTTCAACGTTTAACTTGTAAAAAAAAATGGGGCAAATTTACTGGTCGCACATGTGCGACTGGGTGTAAAATTCTGTCGCAAACTCTCACATTTTGGTCACAAAATGCCACCATTTGGTCGCAGTCTGGAGCCCTGCACGGCTCTACGTCGGCGGTGGAAAACCGAAACTGCAGTAATACACGGAGCTCAAACGGGACACATCTGCTGCAGCATGTCGACAGCAGAGTCCTTTATAAACCTGAAGCTGCTCAGCTTTTTACAGCGAGAGCGGATGCTGAAATAGTAGTAGTAGTAGTAATAGTTTCATATTTGTCAGTCAACTTTTCAAAATACATTTGGGGCTGAAGCTCCGGAAAAATGTTTGGCGCTGAAGGAGACGGAGCTGAGCTCCGGTGCACTCTGGCCCAATTTAACCTCTGTGTATGTGTGTGTCTCTGTGTGTTTATCCATGTGTGTGTGTGTGTGTGTGTGTGTGTCTGTGAGTGTGTGTGTGTGTGTGTGTGTGTGTGTGTGTGTGTGTGTGTCTGTGTGTCTGTGTGTGTGTGTGTGTGTGTGTGTGTGTGTGTGTGTGTGTGTGTGTGTGTGTGTGTGTGTGTGAGTGTGTGTGTGTGTGTGTGTTACCTGGTGTAGTCACAGTGCTGGCAGCTGTACGGTCTCTCCTGGCTGTGAGTCCTGCTGTGCCGCAGCAGAGAGCTGCGATCTATAGACGCATAGGGACACTCAGCACACCTGTAGGGCTTCTCACCTGAGACACACAGACACACACACACACACACACACACACACACACACACACACACACACACACACACATTTTACTGTATATACTTTATTGATTCTACATTACAAGTCAAATTAGAGATGGTAACATTATCTGGTGGATGAGTAAATTAGAGATGGTAACATTATCTGGTGGATGAGTAAATTAGAGATGGTAACATTATCTGGTGGATGAGTAAATTAGAGATGGTAACATTATCTGGTGGATGAGTAAATTAGAGATGGTAACATTATCTGGTGGATGAGTAAATTAGAGATGGTAACATTATCTAGTGGATTAGTAAATTAGAGATGGTAACATTATCTGGTGGATGAGTAAATTAGAGATGGTAACATTATCTGGTGGATGAGTAAATTAGAGATGGTAACATTATCTGGTGGATGAGCAATTAGAGATGGTAACATTATCTGGTGGATGAGTAAATTAGAGATGGTAACATTATCTGGTGGATGAGTAAATTAGAGATGGTAACATTATCTAGTGGATTAGTAAATTAGAGATGGTAACATTATCTGGTGGATGAGTAAATTAGAGATGGTAACATTATCTGGTGGATGAGTAAATTAGAGATGGTAACATTATCTAGTGGATTAGTAAATTAGAGATGGTAACATTATCTGGTGGATGAGTAAATTAGAGATGGTAACATTATCTGGTGGATGAGTAAATTAGAGATGGTAACATTATCTGGTGGATGAGTAAATTAGAGATGGTAACATTATCTGGTGGATGAGTAAATTAGAGATGGTAACATTATCTGGTGGATGAGTAAATTAGAGATGGTAACATTATCTGGTGGATGAGTAAATTAGAGATGGTAACATTATCTATCTGAGTAAATTAGATGGTAACATTATCTAATTAGAGATGGATGGTACATTATCTGGTGGATGAGTAAATTAGAGATGGTAACATTATCTGGTGGATGAGTAAATTAGAGATGGTAACATTATCTGGTGGATGAGCAATTAGAGATGGTAACATTATCTGGTGGATGAGTAAATTAGAGATGGTAACATTATCTGGTGGATGAGTAAATTAGAGATGGTAACATTATCTGGTGGATGAGTAAATTAGAGATGGTAACATTATCTAGTGGATTAGTAAATTAGAGATGGTAACATTATCTGGTGGATGAGTAAATTAGAGATGGTAACATTATCTGGTGGATGAGTAAATTAGAGATGGTAACATTATCTGGTGGATGAGTAAATTAGAGATGGTAACATTATCTGGTGGATGAGTAAATTAGAGATGGTAACATTATCTGGTGGATGAGCAATTAGAGATGGTAACATTATCTGGTGGATGAGTAAATTAGAGATGGTAACATTATCTGGTGGATGAGTAAATTAGAGATGGTAACATTATCTAGTGGATTAGTAAATTAGAGATGGTAACATTATCTGGTGGATGAGTAAATTAGAGATGGTAACATTATCTGGTGGATGAGTAAATTAGAGATGGTAACATTATCTAGTGGATTAGTAAATTAGAGATGGTAACATTATCTGGTGGATGAGTAAATTAGAGATGGTAACATTATCTGGTGGATGAGTAAATTAGAGATGGTAACATTATCTGGTGGATGAGTAAATTAGAGATGGTAACATTATCTGGTGGATGAGTAAATTAGAGATGGTAACATTATCTGGTGGATGAGTAAATTAGAGATGGTAACATTATCTGGTGGATGAGTAAATTAGAGATGGTAACATTATCTGGTGGATGAGTAAATTAGAGATGGTAACATTATCTGGTGGATGAGTAAATTAGAGATGGTAACATTATCTAGTGGATTAGTAAATTAGAGATGGTAACATTATCTGGTGGATGAGTAAATTAGAGATGGTAACATTATCTGGTGGATGAGTAAATTAGAGATGGTAACATTATCTGGTGGATGAGCAATTAGAGATGGTAACATTATCTGGTGGATGAGTAAATTAGAGATGGTAACATTATCTGGTGGATGAGTAAATTAGAGATGGTAACATTATCTGGTGGATGAGTAAATTAGAGATGGTAACATTATCTAGTGGATTAGTAAATTAGAGATGGTAACATTATCTGGTGGATGAGTAAATTAGAGATGGTAACATTATCTGGTGGATGAGTAAATTAGAGATGGTAACATTATCTGGTGGATGAGTAAATTAGAGATGGTAACATTATCTGGTGGATGAGTAAATTAGAGATGGTAACATTATCTGGTGGATGAGTAAATTAGAGATGGTAACATTATCTGGTGGATGAGCAATTAGAGATGGTAACATTATCTGGTGGATGAATAAATTAGAGATGGTAACATTATCTGGTGGATGAGTAAATTAGAGATGGTAACATTATCTGGTGGATGAGTAAATTAAAGATGGTAACATTATCTGGTGGATGAGTAAATTAGAGATGGTAACATTATCTGGTGGATGAGCAATTAGAGATGGTAACATTATCTGGTGGATGAGTAAATTAGAGATGGTAACATTATCTGGTGGATGAGTAAATTAGAGATGGTAACATTATCTGGTGGATGAGCAATTAGAGATGGTAACATTATCTGGTGGATGAGTAAATTAGAGATGGTAACATTATCTGGTGGATGAGTAAATTAGAGATGGTAACATTATCTGGTGGATGAGCAATTAGAGATGGTAACATTATCTGGTGGATGAGTAAATTAGAGATGGTAACATTATCTGGTGGATGAGTAAATTAGAGATGGTAACATTATCTAGTGGATGAGTAAATTAGAGATGGTAACATTATCTGGTGGATGAGTAAATTAGAGATGGTAACATTATCTGGTGGATGAGTAAATTAGAGATGGTAACATTATCTGGTGGATGAGCAATTAGAGATGGTAACATTATCTGGTGGATGAGCAATTAGAGATGGTAACATTATCTGGTGGATGAGCAATTAGAGATGGTAACATTATCTGGTGGATGAGCAATTAGAGATGGTAACATTATCTGGTGGATGAGCAATTAGAGATGGTAACATTATCTGGTGGATGAGTAAATTAGAGATGGTAACATTATCTGGTGGATGAGTAAATTAAAGATGGTAACATTATCTGGTGGATGAGTAAATTAGAGATGGTAACATTATCTGGTGGATGAGCAATTAGAGATGGTAACATTATCTGGTGGATGAGCAATTAGAGATGGTAACATTATCTGGTGGATGAGCAATTAGAGATGGTAACATTATCTGGTGGATGAGTAAATTAGAGATGGTAACATTATCTGGTGGATGAGTAAATTAGAGATGGTAACATTATCTGGTGGATGAGTAAATTAGAGATGGTAACATTATCTAGTGGATTAGTAAATTAGAGATGGTAACATTATCTGGTGGATGAGTAAATTAGAGATGGTAACATTATCTGGTGGATGAGTAAATTAGAGATGGTAACATTATCTGGTGGATGAGTAAATTAGAGATGGTAACATTATCTGGTGGATGAGTAAATTAGAGATGGTAACATTATCTGGTGGATGAGTAAATTAGAGATGGTAACATTATCTGGTGGATGAGTAAATTAGAGATGGTAACATTATCTGGTGGATGAGCAATTAGAGATGGTAACATTATCTGGTGGATGAATAAATTAGAGATGGTAACATTATCTGGTGGATGAGTAAATTAGAGATGGTAACATTATCTGGTGGATGAGTAAATTAAAGATGGTAACATTATCTGGTGGATGAGTAAATTAGAGATGGTAACATTATCTGGTGGATGAGCAATTAGAGATGGTAACATTATCTGGTGGATGAGTAAATTAGAGATGGTAACATTATCTGGTGGATGAGTAAATTAGAGATGGTAACATTATCTGGTGGATGAGCAATTAGAGATGGTAACATTATCTGGTGGATGAGTAAATTAGATATGGTAACATTATCTGGTGGATGAGTAAATTAGAGATGGTAACATTATCTGGTGGATGAGCAATTAGAGATGGTAACATTATCTGGTGGATGAGTAAATTAGAGATGGTAACATTATCTGGTGGATGAGTAAATTAGAGATGGTAACATTATCTAGTGGATGAGTAAATTAGAGATGGTAACATTATCTGGTGGATGAGTAAATTAGAGATGGTAACATTATCTGGTGGATGAGTAAATTAGAGATGGTAACATTATCTGGTGGATGAGCAATTAGAGATGGTAACATTATCTGGTGGATGAGCAATTAGAGATGGTAACATTATCTGGTGGATGAGCAATTAGAGATGGTAACATTATCTGGTGGATGAGCAATTAGAGATGGTAACATTATCTGGTGGATGAGCAATTAGAGATGGTAACATTATCTGGTGGATGAGCAATTAGAGATGGTAACATTATCTGGTGGATGAGCAATTAGAGATGGTAACATTATCTGGTGGATGAGTAAATTAGAGATGGTAACATTATCTGGTGGATGAGTAAATTAGAGATGGTAACATTATCTGGTGGATGAGCAATTAGAGATGGTAACATTATCTGGTGGATGAGAGAGTCATAAAAAAGGGTTAAACCATTCCGACTGGACAGTAGGGGTTTTATCAGACACGCAGGGAATCTGAGCCGCAATGAGGGCCGGGGGGGGTGTTTGTGTGTGTGTCTGTGTGTGTGTCTGTGTTTGTGTGTCTGTGTTTGCGTCTGTGTGTTTGTGTCGGTGTTTGTGTGTCTGTGTTTGTGTCTATGTGTTTGTGTGTGTGTGTATCACTTGTGTGTGTATCACCTGTGTGTTAGTGTGTGTGTATCACCTGTGTGTGTGTGTGTGTGTGTGTGTGTGTGTGTGTGTGTGTGTGTGTGTGTGTGTGTGCGCCTGTCTGTTTCTGTGTGTGTATGTGTGTATCACCTGTGTGTTAGTGTGTGTGTGTGTGTGCCTGTATCACCTGTGCGTTAGTGTGTGTGTATCACCTGTATATGTGTGTGTGTTCTACCTGTGTGTGTGTGTGTGTGTGTGTACCTGTGTGTGTGTTACCTGTGTGTGTGTGTGTGTGTGTGTGTGTGTGTTACCTGTGTGTGTGTGTGTGTGTGTGTGTGTGTGTGTGTGTGTGTTACCTGTGTGTGTGTGTGTGTGTGTGTGTGTGTGTGTGTACCTGTGTGTGTGTGTGTGTGTGTGTGTGTGTGTGTGTTACCTGTGTGTGTGTGTGTGTGTTACCTGTGTGTGTCCTGAGGTGCTGCAGCAGTGATGCCTTCAGGCGGCTGCTGTAAGAACAGTGATGGCAGCTGAACGGTTTCTCTCCGCCGTGCGTCCCGCGGTGGCGCCGCAGCGTGAGCCGGGTGGAGAACTTCCTGTGGAGGAAACACGCCAATAACACGCCGAAACATGTCACAATATTTTAGAAAAATAAACAGGAAAAAAGTTAGGGAAAACATTGGACTATAACAAGAAAACATTGGAATATGAGAGGACAAATAGACCAAATATTTCAAATTAAAGTTGGAATATTATTATTAAACATTAGGAGCTCTAGCTGTCCAGTTATACAGGATCATGCATCACACGTCAAGGCCACGCCCCCTTACAGAAACCAGACAAGGACGGACGCAAGCGGAGGAGTCAAGGAGGCAATTTAAGCAACATAAGAAGCCCCCGTAGGCTGAGATTCAGTGTAATGCTGCTGTAGCTAACGTTAGCAGCCTGCCGTTAGCGTTCCATCAGCAGTAACTGTCCCTGAGAACATTCATCTGATCAGAATAACCCTCTCCTGATGGCCCAGCGCCATTCTTCCCCTCCAGTCTGGTCTACAGCCTGGAGCCGGTCCGGTCTACCAGGGGGCAAAAATACGAATCCCACTATGGTCACGCCAAGACCCACCCTACGAAGCACATTGATTGGTTGGGGTTAGGCATTTCACCGTGAGTGGTTAAGGTTAGGAGAGCCCATTGGTCAGGGGATAGGATATATATCATGTCATATATATCATGCTGCGTTTCCCAGCATGCCCCTGGGTCCGCCTGGGTCTTGCAGTCCGTGGAGAGCATCTGCCCTGCCTTGGTCTCAAACCTGCGGCTGCCGTGACCTCGTGAGGTCATCGTTGATCACGTGTGCAAATCGGACACAAATCTACCCAGCATGCATTGGGGCGGCGATCGATTCTGCGCAGACCTGGCTCATCTCGAACGAGGATAGTGATCTGTTGAGTGAGGGATTGTGGGTAATGTAGTTACCTGTGGCACAGAGGGCAAGAGAAACCCGTCTCCTTCTCTTCTTCTTCTTCTTTCTTTCTGCTGGGTCTCTTCTTCTTCTTCTTCTCTGTGACGCTCTGACTGCAAACACACACACACACAAATACTGCTTTCTGATTGGCCAGGAGACAATTCAAACATCAAATAAACAAGAAGCACCACCAACAACAGCAGCTATAAGATCATCAGTACGGCTGTAGTATATTATAAAGTACCACAGTTACTTTCTGGTTAAAGTATTAGTACCATTTATTTTGCAGCCTCGCTCTGATGTTGTGTCTCTAAACCTTTTCAAAATAAAAGCTTCAGTGGTCACCTGTCTGTTCTCTTCCCTCCTGCTCGTCCAATCAGCCGGCTCCTCCATCCGTCTGCAGGAAACCAATCAAACGTATTCATCAACAAGTCCGTCTACAGAGACAGAACAGTCCGGTTTCTGCTCTTAGAGCTTTGGTTCACAACTTTTACATATTGATGAATGTCCGTTACATTCAAACCATCACCAAGTTAATCACATATATATATATATATATATATATATATATATATATATATATATATATATATATAAAGTAATAATTATAATAATAATGATATATTAGAGTAATGATTAGAGTCGGGTACCGAAACCCGGTTCCACTACGGATGTAAAAGCATATTAACCGTTCACTGACTGCACGTGGTCACTAGTAAACATGTTACACTCTGCTAGTCTATCATTCAGGACCAGAGCCTGTAGCCTGGTGGGGGGGTCTTCAGACTCCTCGCTGTGTGTGTTCAGGCCTCTGGGACACCGGCTGAGAGAGTGTTCTCCTGTCCTGACATGCCATAAGTCAGGAGAGGTGTCCTATCTCGCCAGAGGAGGCAAATCTGGTCATTTTTCTGCTAAAGAACTGCTAAAGTTTGAAGCTGGTTGGCATAGCAACTCAACATTTATTTAGTTGTTACTTGTTAATAGTGTAACTGGTATTTGTTAAATTATTGTAGTTGTGTGTTAGGTGACATAGGTTTACTTATTATATATTTAAGTACTTTAAAACGTTAATATATTGTTGAATTTAAATAATTTTCAATAAAAAAAACTCCATAATAAAAAAGCCTTTCTTTGATGTCATTTTTCAGTTTTTCAAGAATCTGTTTAGGAATTGGAATCGTTTTAAAAGTACCGGTTCGGCATCGGAATCGTACAAATCCAAACGGTACCCAACCCACACATAATAATAATACTAATACTAATAATAATAATAATGATGATGATAATAATAATAATGATATATTAGAGTAATAATGGAGGAGCTCAGACCTGGGGGGGTCTGTTGTCTCCTGAACGTCTTCTTCTTCTTCTGGTCCCGTGTGTGTGCGTCCCTGGTCCTCCGGCGTCTGGCCCCCGGTAGTGCCCCCCCCTCGCCGGCAGGCAGCATCGGGGGGGCGGGGGCGTCCTGTTGGGGGGGCAGGGGCTGGGAGGAGGGGCAGGGTTTGGAGGCTGAGATACGACACAGCCCCAGAGTCATGAGGTGAGCGGACTGCGCCATCTGCTCCTGGGTGGCGGGGGGGTCCACGGGACAGGACAGGTCACCTGACCCCCCCTTCAGAGGGAAGATGGCCGCCTCCTCCTCGAACAGAGTGCTCACCTGCACACAGAAACACATCCATGTTATTACACACACACACACACACACACACACACACACACACACACACAGAAACACATCCATGTTATTACACACACACACACACACACACACACACACACACACATCACATCCATGTTATTACACACACACACACACACACACACACACACACAGAAACACATCCATGTTATTACACACACACACACACACACACACACACACACACACACACACACACACAGAAACACATCCATGTTATTACACACACACACACACACACACACACACACACACACACAGAAACACATCCATGTTATTACACACACACACACACACACACACAAAACATCCATGTTCCATGTTACACACACACACACACACACACACACACACACACACACACACACAGAAACACATCCATGTTATTACACACACACACACACACACACACACACACACACACACAGAAACACATCCATGTTATTACACACACACACACACACACACACACACAGAAACACATCCATGTTATTACACACACACACACACACACACACACACACACACACACACACACACAGAAACACATCCATGTTATTACACACACACACACACACACACACACACACACAGAGAAACACATCCATGTTATTACACACACACACACACACACACACACACACACACACACACAGAAAACACATCCATGTTATTACACACACACACACACACACACACACACACACACACACACACACACACACACAAACACATCCATGTTATTACACACACACACACACACACACACACACACAAAACACATCCATGTTATTACACACACACACACACACACACACACACACACACACAGAAACACATCCATGTTATTACACACACACACACACACACACACACACACACACACACACAGAAACACATCCATGTTATTACACACACACACACACACACACACACACACACACACACACAGAGAAACACATCCATGTTATTACACACACACACACACACACACACACACACACACACACACACACACACACAGAGAAACACATCCATGTTATTACACACACACACACACACACACACACAGAAACACATCCACATTATATATGTACAGTACATATGTACTGTACATACATATATATACATAGACAGAAACACATCCATGTTATTACACACACACACACACACACACACACAGAGAAACTGTACATACATATATATACTGTATGTGTGTGTCTGTCTGTCTGTGTGCGACTGCATATATATACACACACACTAGTATCATAACATCTCATGTTACACACACATGGTAACGGGATATTCTCTTTCAGTAACCATGGAAACAGCTCTGTGTGTGTGTGTTTGTGCGTGAAAAGGAATTTTATAAAGTTAAAAATATTAAATTTAAAATAAACATGTTTTTTATTTTAAAATTCTCCCTTTTTTATTGTTATTTTACTTTTTCAAATTATTTTAACTTTTGCTTTTTTACTTTATAATATTTATAATTCAATATATTTGCATATTCTCTTTTGGCTGCTAATGTTAATTATGAATAAAGTTTCCTCCATAGAAGACAAACTGAAGAAATCTTTTTTTTTTTTTTTTTTTACTACTTTTCCCATTTTTTGGTCACTTTTTTCAGCGTTAAAAAAAAGAAAATTGTTTATTGTTTTTTCTGCGTTTTTGTAGCTTTTTCCAACATTAATTTTGTCACAGTTCTGATTTAGAAAGTTTTCAAAAAATTGGTCAAATTTGGCCTGAGGACAACATGAGGGTTAAGTCAGCGTAATAATTACCAACTGTCTGAGTTCTACTTGGTTCTGGCTGATAACATCATTTAAGACCTAACAGATTGTATTCATCTGAAAGGATTTAAAACTACTTAAGTTTATAACTTTAAAAAACATTATTTCAGGACTGTGGCTCCAATAAATGTTTAATAATAATAATAATAATAATAATAATTATAATAATAATAATAATAAATGTAAACTATTTGCTTTTTAATTATGAATAAAAGAAGACCTGAGATCATCTTAATGCTCAGCTTATTTATTTATTGTCACCGTACAGCAGATAAACTGGAGACACTTCTGACTTTACCTCCACGTAGCAGCGAGCTGCGACTGCTTTAAACAACACAGACCATAACAAGATTTACAGACATCATTTGTGTTCTTTAATACACATTTGTCTGACAATGTGGCTTTTCTTTGTGATTTATTGGACAACAAACTTTTTGGGGGTCATTTCTTAATGTAAACATTAACCTGGTGCATTATAAAAAAAATAGGTGAGGGTTGCTTCTTGTTTTCACAATTTACAGCAAGTTCTCCATTTATATCAAAGATAAACTGCTATTTTAGTAATGTGTGTGTGTGTGTGTGTGTGTGTGTGTGTGTGTGTGTGTGTGTGTGTGTCTGTGTCTGTGTGTGTGTGTTTGTCTGTGTGTTTGTCTGTGTATGTGTGTGTGTGTGTGTGTGTGTGTGTGTGTGTGTGTATGTGTGTGTGTCTGTGTGTGTGTGTGTGTGTGTGTGTGTGTGTGTGTGTGTGTGTGTGTCACCTCACAGGTGTGTGCGACCTGCAGCCCCCCCTCACTGCTGATGTCACAGGTGGGCGGGCTCATGTCGTCCAGCATGTTGTAAAGCAGGAAGTCTTCGTCTTCGTCGCTGCGTTTCTCCTCCTCTTCCTCTTGGTTCAGCTCCAGCGTATACGGCCCGGCCCCCACCTACCTGCCCCCCGGGCCGTCCGGGGCCCCGCCCCCCCCCTCCCCGCCCAGGTAGGTGAGGTGCGTGCGCAGGTGGCTGCTGACCGAGGCCTTCAGGCTGCAGGTGAACTGGCAGAGCTTACAGCGGTACAGCTCCACCAGGAAGGACTCCACCAGCCCCCCCGACAGGCCCTCCGGCTCGCCGCAGTACAGAGCGGCGCTCACGGCCCCGCCCGCCACCTGCAGCGTCACCGGGGTGATGTCACGGTACCGCTGCTTCACCCACGACATCACGCTGACATCACGGTGACATCACAGACAGCAGAGATCTCACCTTCAAACATTAAAACAGGAGGTCAGGTTCGGGTCAGCGTAACTTATCAGCAGGTTAACAAGCAGACAGTTGGAAATGTCCGTCCTCACGATACGATATCATCACAAGACTTATGCCACGATAAGATATTATTGGGATTTTAAACATATTGCAATATTCTGCGATATATTACCTTTTTTCCAACTTCAAATTTTTCACAATTTCAACTGATGTCCCCAAAGGAAACTTTGTCAACATCTGTTTCATCTAAAAAGATAGATGTCTCTGTCTGTTCATCTCACTTCAGTTGTATTGCTGCAAAATGAGACCGACCAACACATATATCATAATAGATCCATACTTGGCATCTTTGTATCTGTTGCCACGGAAAATATTGCGATACTATGCTGTATCGATTTCCCCCCCACCCCTAGTTTGTGCTTAGTACATTGAACTGATGAGAGTTACACGGACCAAGCACTGTCCGTGTAACTCTCATCAGTTCAATGTCGGGCTGCTCGATTATGGAAAAAAATATAATCACGATTATTTTGGTCAATATTGAAATCACGATAATTTAACATAATTACTTGATGTTGCAATTACTAAACTTAAAAAACAGTGTAAAAAGTTAAATAAATCAACAGTAAAAAAAACAAAAACACATACAACTGTGAAATTTGCCGGAATACTTTTCCTATTTAAACTTTATTTTTTCATTCAGAACACAAAAGAGAAAATAATAAGAGTTTACTGCAAATAATTGTTTTTCTCGGGTTATTCTGTTTTTGTGATCATTGAGAGCAGAAATCATAATCACGATTAAATTTAGAACAGCACTAGTTCAATGTCCTAAGCACAAACGGACATTTGGAAAAACAGAAAAATGGGTTCAAATATCCCAAAAAAAATATTTTTTTCCAACCTTGACAAATTAAAAAATTGGATCTTTAAACTGTTTTTCCAATTTTTTGTTTTTTAGTATGAGAAATTTAGAAAATTACAAAATTGCATCTGGGCTCCAATTATTCACAATACTGCCATGGTATTCTCTCCCTCGTTCCACCTAGCTACGTGTGCAGTGTGCATCATATGGATGGGTGCACTGCATATGGTTAACTGTGCAGTGTGCATCATATGGATGGGTGCACTGCATACGGTTAACTGTGCAGTGTGCATCATATGAATTGGTGCACTGCATACGGTTAACTGTGCAGTGTGCATCATATGAATTGGTGCACTGCATACGGTTAACTGTGCAGTGTGCATCATATGAATTGGTGCACTGCATATGGTTAACTGTGCAGTGTGCATCATATGGATGGGTGCACTGCATACGGTTAACTGTGCAGTGTGCATCATATGGATGGGTGCACTGCATACGGTTAACTGTGCAGTGTGCATCATATGGATGGGTGCACTGCATACGGTTAACTGTGCAGTGTGCATCATATGAATGGGTGCACTGCATATGGTTAACTGTGCAGTGTGCATCATATGAATGGGTGCACTGCATACGGTTAACTGTGCAATGTGCATCATATGAATGGGTGCACTGCATACGGTTAACTGTGCAGTGTGCATCATATGAATGGGTGCACTGCATATGGTTAACTGTGCAGTGTGCATCATATGGATGGGTTTACTGCATGCATATGGTTAACTGTGCAGTGTGCATCATATGAATGGGTGCACTGCATACGGTTAACTGTGCAATGTGCATCATATGAATGGGTGCACTGCATATGGTTAACTGTGCAGTGTGCATCATATGGATGGGTGCACTGCATACGGTTAACTGTGCAGTGTGCATCATATGAATGGGTGCACTGCATACGGTTAACTGTGCAGTGTGCATCATATGAATGGGTGCACTGCATACGGTTAACTGTGCAGTGTGCATCATATGAATGGGTGCACTGCATATGGTTAACTGTGCAGTGTGCATCATATGAATGGGTGCACTGCATACGGTTAACTGTGCAGTGTGCATCATATGAATGGGTGCACTGCATATAGTTAACTGTGCAGTGTGCATCATATGGATGGGTGCACTGCATACGGTTAACTGTGCAGTGTGCATCATATGGATGGGTGCACTGCATATGGTTAACTGTGCAGTGTGCATCATATGAATGGGTGCACTGCATATGGTTAACTGTGCAGTGTGCATCATATGGATGGGTGCACTGCATACGGTTAACTGTGCAGTGTGCATCATATGGATGGGTGCACTGCATACGGTTAACTGTGCAGTGTGCATCATATGAATGGGTGCACTGCATATGGTTAACTGTGCAGTGTGCATCATATGAATGGGTGCACTGCATATGGTTAACTGTGCAGTGTGCATCATATGGATGGGTGCACTGCATACGGTTAACTGTGCAGTGTGCATCATATGAATGGGTGCACTGCATACGGTTAACTGTGCAGTGTGCATCATATGGATGGGTGCACTGCATACGGTTAACTGTGCAGTGTGCATCATATGAATGGGTGCACTGCATATGGTTAACTGTGCAGTGTGCATCATATGAATGGGTGCACTGCATATGGTTAACTGTGCAGTGTGCATCATATGGATGGGTGCACTGCATACGGTTAACTGTGCAGTGTGCATCATATGGATGGGTGCACTGCATACGGTTAACTGTGCAGTGTGCATCATATGGATGGGTGCACTGCATACGGTTAACTGTGCAAGGGTAAAAGGCTTTCATCTACATCTCCAACACAGCCTTGATGTTGCATTGCTTGCTGACATATTATAAGACAGATATAATCAGGTCATCACAAAATCTCCTTTGTCAACAAATTTAAATAATTTAAGAAAACAATAAACCTGAAAAGTAGCTATTGAAATAAAGTGCTTGGTTTGTAATTTAATGGTGCTGGAAGCCTGCCAGAAGCCTGTCTGTAAATAATGCCGGGAAAAAACTATCAGCATCACACAGCAGATAAATGCAAATATCGGCCCGATATATCAGCCGGCCGATAAAATCTGTCTATCACTACTTCAGGTATGTTGGTAGCAGCTGGATTTTTGCCCTAAATTCAGTTTCTTTGAAGTCAAGTCTCGCTAAACTTTCACTTCATCTCATAGCTGCAGTATAAAATCCCAAAGAGACTCACTCCAATAACACCAAAAGCTGATTTGCTGCAACATCAGCGTCATGCTGGTCTCATTTGTAGTCCTAACGCAGAGAATTATATTTGTATATTTGTTTACCTCCTGAACATGTAACGTTAGGCTCGTTGGAGATGAGCTGCGCCTTGCCTGTAAAGTAGACGAGAGTAGGCGGCAGCAGCTGGGGGGGAACAACAGTCTGCTCTCAGGTCGGACAGTTTCCAGCTGATTCCAGCAGCCTTCAGGCTGAACAGGAAGTGACACAAACACTGTGGTCCGTTTGGGTTCGATTCCGATTTAATAAAATGTTATCAGACCCATATATCAGCTCCTACACAGTTTGTTATTTGATTTTATTATGACAGAGTAGCTGTCAGAATGCTCTACATGTGATCTGTTGCTGATTGTAATCACCAACAGACTGGAGATGATCCTGAACAGATTTAGTCTCTCTGACTTCTAAACGTAAATATCGGCCTCACTACATGTGTTCTGTACAGAATCAGCCTTTAAATCAGACAGATAGCAGTTAAAATCCCTCCGATTCAAAATCAATAAAACGTTTATATAAAACGTCGTCATGTTGAGTCGATTCTGAACCAATCAGCTGTTCGATCAGCTGAGAGGCCGTCAGAGCAAGTCGGGATCAAGTCGGACACAAATCTACCCGGCATGCATTGGGCGCCGATCGCCGGTGATCGATTCTGCGCAGATCTGGCTCATCTCGAACGAGCCTATTATCTTTTCTGTAATAAAGTAGCGTCACACAGCGGATCAATATTTATATAGTTTATATAGTGTATAGTGTCTGACCTGCTGTGTGTTTACAGACTTTAAACAACAAATAAACACAACATAAACAATGCGATGCTAACGCGATGCTAACCGGAGCTTCTTACCCTGTGAGGAGAAGCTAACAGTGTTAGCAGAAGCTACTGAGCCGTGTGCATCGTCATCGCTGAAATGTTAAAATATATAAATATTAAAACTGACTGAAAGGTGAAAATATTAAAACTCACCTCCTGCTAAAGACTCTGCTGCTGCTGCTGCTGCTGCTGTTGTTTACTTCCGCTTCTTCTTCTTCTTCTACGGGCCCTATGTCACGTCCGGTCGATTTTACCGCCACCTGCAGGAGAAGATGGAGGAACACACAAAATATAACGAAATATCCACTTTATTCATATAGCACGATTTTAACAAACAAAAGGTTTCCAAATAGATAAAACAGAATGAATAGATAACACAATAGAAGATGAGGTAGCCAATATAAAGATAAAAACAATAACATTAAAATAAAATAAAATAAATAGAATAAATATATAAAAACTGAAATGCACTGCACTGCAAGCACACAATTAAAATATGCAAGTATACACATAAGATCAACACTCTACCTGGTGTTAAAAGCCAAAGAAAAGAGGAGGGTGTTAAGAAGAGTTTTTAATGTGCAGAGCTTACGTTTTAGCCCTCCCTTATTAAACAAAGATACAAAAACAGTTTTATTATTCAATTCAATTTCAATTCAATTCAATTTTATTTATAGTATCAAATCATAACAAGAGTTATCTCGAGACACTTTACAGATAGAGTAGGTCTAGACCACACTCTATAATTTACAAAGCCCCAACAATTCCAACAATTACAGTAATTCCCTCAAGAGCAAGCAGTGCGACAGTGGCGAGGAAAAACTCCCTCGGACAGACCCAGGCTCTTGGTAGGAGGTGTCTGACGGGAAAGACCCAGACTCTTGGTAGGGACAGACCCAGACTCTTGGTAGGAGGTGTCTGACGGGACAGACCCAGACTCTTGGTAGGAGGTGTCTGACGGGACAGACCCAGGCTCTTGGTAGGAGGTGTCTGATGGGACAGACCCAGGCTCTTGGTAGGAGGTGTCTGACGGGACAGACCCAGGCTCTTGGTAGGAGGTGGGACAGACCCAGGCTCTTGGTAGGTGGTGTCTGACGGGACAGACCCAGGCTCTTGGTAGGAGGTGGCTGATGGGACAGACCCAGACTCTTGGTAGGAGGTGTCTGACGGGACAGACCCAGGCTCTTGGTAGGTGGTGTCTGACGGGACAGACCCAGACTCTTGGTAGGAGGTGTCTGACGGGACAGACCCAGGCTCTTGGTAGGAGGTGTCTGACGGGACAGACCCAGGCTCTTG
>NC_041342.1:35598973-35606473 GCF_004354835.1 Perca flavescens
TCACAACAAATAATAATAATAAATGTAAACTATTTGCTTTTTAATTATGAATAAAAGAAGACATGAGATCATCTTAATGCTCAGCTTATTTATTTATTGTCACCGTACAGCAGATAAACTGGAGACACTTCTGACTTTTCCTCCATGTTGCAGCGAGCTGCGACTGCTTTAAACCATCACAGACCATAACAAGATTTACAGACATCAGCTGGTTTTATTTCCAGTTTCAGGAACATAAGACCTGTTATTAGATTAAAATCTTAATGAGAGAAAGATGAATAAATGAGAAGAGATGAGCAGATATTAGGCTGTACGTTGGTCCTGGAGAACTACTGCACAGGACGGATCTTCATGCTGATGCTCTTCAGGGAGTAGTCATGACCTTTCCAACTGTACCAACTCACTGAAACAGCAAAGACAGTTCTGTCAGCCCCCCAAAGATAAATACCGTTTGGATTTGTATAGTGACAGGCGCCGTGCCAGAACGCCCCCATGTGTAATCTGGCACAGTTCCCTCCCCAGGTGTCCTGGTCTTTGTCGAAGGTGGAGAACTTCATTCCGTTGTGACGACTGATCAGGGAGTCTCCTACAGAAACACAACAAGTGTATAATCACAACATTATGATACTACTAACGATGATATATATTTTGGAGTGTATTTCCTCCAGTAAATACCACAGTCTAATTCTCTACCTACAGTATGTATAACTAAATAATACAACTACTGAACTAACAATACTGGACTGGTGACATTTAATGGTATTATTATGGTATGTATGTATGTATGTATGTATATATATATATATATATATCTTGTTCTATCTCGACAGGATTTTTAAATTTTAATCCATGCTTTTATCACCACTCCTTTAGATTATTGCAATGCACTTTACACTGGTATTAGCAAATCTAATATGGCACGATTACAGCTAGGCCAAAATGCAGCTGCTCGTCTTTTAACTGGAACTAGAAAATTTGACCATATTACAGCCATCCTCCAGTCAGTCCACTGGCTCCCTGTGCACTTTCGCACTGATTTTAAAATTCTGTTTTTAAATGTCTGCATGGCCTGGCCCCCCAGTACCTGTCTAATCTGCTCGTGCCCGACACCCCCTCTCGTTCCCTCCGGTCGGCTGACCGGGCACTACTGCTCGTCCCCGAGACCAAACGTAAATCCAGAGGTGACCGTGCGTTTGCCGTGGCAGCTCCGAGACTCTGGAACGAGCTGCCTTCACACATCAGACTGACTGAGTCTCTTCCTGTTTTTAAATCTCGTCTTAAAACTCATTTATTTTCTTTGGCTTTTAACTCAGTTTGAGGGTTGACTTTGAGTTTTGTATTGCTGTATTCATTTTTATTGTTTTATTAATATTGTTGTATATTAATATTAATATTATGTTGTATGTTATTGTTTATTCATAGACTGTGTTCAGCACTTTGGTCAACAGTGTTGTTTTTAAAGTGCTTTATAAATAAAGGTGGATTGGATTGGATTGGATTTGATATATATATCTATATATATATATGTTCACAAAAATTCATTAACTTGAAATCGGACACCGTTGTTAGCTTTATAAGACATTTATGGAGATGTTGTATAAGTGGCGTGATGAAATTCAAACTGTAAATATACCGAAATTACGCCAAAAATGAAGCTAACTATCCGTGATTTGTAGCTAGCTACACATAGCTAGGATTGAAGGGACAGTCATAGATAACGAAACCCCATAATCTTCACAAAAATTCATTAACTTGAAATCGGACACCGTTGTTAGCTTCATAAGACCTTTAGAGATATGTTGTATAAGTGGCGTGACAAAATTCAAACTGTAAATATAGCTAGTTATGCTGACAGCCAGCCAAGATGAACTGGAACTGTTGTAAGAGATTGCTGGTGTAACAAGCTAGCTGACTGCGCTATCACTCTCACACACTGTTAGCATTTAGCTAGCAGGAAGAGGGGAGCTGCAGGCCGGGGTCTGTGGAGGAAGGCAGGCCGGGCAGCAAGGCAGCAACACAGGCAGCACCGGCAGCTGAACTCCGACACACAGTCTTACCAAATTTGCAATTAACCATCAATTTTCGTAAAACGTCCCATATTTGAGCTTTATATAGTTGATTTCTCGCTTAAAAAAGTCTCAGAAGTGAATTTAATAACGTAATAGCCCGACAAACAATGTATAACTTTGCAGTGAGACCTGCTGTCGAGTCTCCCATGTGTGTCTGTAGTTTGCTCAAACCAATCAGCGCGTAGCTCATTCTGAATATTCATGAGCATACCATATTTGGAAGAAAAGCTCTTGTTCCAAATAGAGCCATATTCACAGGGTAGTTAAGGGCCTAATAAAATAGCATTCGGGCAATTTTCAGCCCAACCAATGTTACATACCCCATTAGGAGACCTTCAGGAAAAGTGTAAAATACCCTATATAATCATTCTATCACCCCTTTAACAATATTTAGAATTAATGCATATTGTTACTACAGGTCCAAACTAACACACTAAGCCCTTGGCAAATAGTTTGCTTAATGTGTCCTGGTGGCTGGCTAAATTCAACAACATCTCCATTGACTCTCGTTCATATTTTTTCTAAAGATATCCAATCCAATCCAATCCAATTTTGCAGGTAGTCCAGCACAGGCAAGCAGACATCTGGTCCTGCAGCCAAACAAAGGCGCTGGTCCCAGACCCTCCCGCCTCACTGGGGGTAGAAGCGGTGAAGGCGCTGGATAGGGGGGTGGGGGGTGATTGCATATCTGTATATATGTAAGAGTTTGTGTGTATGTAGGCCTGAGTAGTCAAACTACGTCTGGCCCCGTAATCTGGTTTTTATCAGTCCGCACGATTGTCATTGCGATACACAGCCGGTTGCCATGGAGTCAGCCTTGAAACAGGACCCAGTCCAAGTCAACAATCAACAAGTGTCTGTGGGAATCGTGTAGGGAACGCAAGAGTGTGCCTCGCTGCAGTGCTCCAGGGGGAACTGCATTATTTAACACCGGCCTCGGCCAAGGCCAGCGCTGGTTCAGGGAGCCGAAAAAGATAAGATTGGAATTTGTTTTGTCTTAGGGCCAGGAGCCGCAGTTAGTCACTCTCGACTTCTCTGAAATGTCCCCTCTGGTCTTCGTATCGATCAAATTTCCTTGCCAAAACCGTGAGTTTCCCCAAGATGTTGTCCAGCCTATCCAGAGCTGACAGTCTCTCCAAGATGGTATCCAATTTTTGGCCCATGGTGATCATAGTATCCAATTAGTGGCTCATGGTGTTCAGAGTCACAATTTGAGTTCCGACAGCTCTGCCCACGGCTTCAACCATGACGGGCAGCCTGGTATTTTGCTCGGTTCCCGTCTTCTTCTTAATTTCTCGATAAACCAGGGCAGTGCCTGAGCCAATCAGCAAAAGACCTGTTATCATGGTTCTGAATAGGTAGATATCTTCAATGTCCTCCACGGAAAGAACCGCCAGACACACGACCCGCCACCTCTCCCACGCGTCCATCGTGTAGCCAGCTGCGAACGTCCCGGCAGGGCAGTCATGGTTCCCCCGAACCCGAGCTTCTCGTCGAGAAGATGGTGACAATTGCGCTGAGAGACCAGTTGATCAAATCCATAATTCATAGTTTAGGAGCAGTGCCGAGAGAGAGACTCTAGGAGTACACAGAGGCAAAGACTAGACGAGAGAGCAAAGCAGGGTAGGCAACGGGAGGAGAGGGAGAAAATGCGACCGCCTTCACAGAGAGCCAAACGAGAAGATATGTCCCATTGGCCGGGAGTAGAAGGGGCGGGACTTCAGCTCTCTATAAACATTTCAGTTGTATAAATAGTTCCAAACCTACTCATCCTATTTACCCTGAACATTTTGTTGTTTATTAAAAACATTTTACACTCCTCCCTCTCGCGTCCCTACAACCTATTAAATCAAATATTTATTCATTTCTTCAATCTCTAACTTTTATTATTTGTATCTTATTTTATTTCAGCCTTTTTAATTTGTATTTTTCACATTGTATGTTTGTTTGTATGTTTCAATTTATTTTTATTGTTTTATGTAAAACCTTTTGACTGAAATATGCAGACAAGTCTCATGGCAGTTCGTGAAATGGTTACATAATTGTATCTATTGATTCTTGTACACGGACATGTCTATCTCGTTTTTTTTCGGGATGGTCAGCACGTTTTTTTTTAACTAATGTATTTCAATGGGAAGCATCTTTTGTGATCACAGCACGACTACGGTAGCGTGTAGTATGAAAGGGAGGTTGGTTGTGGGGGTGGATGGGTCAAACAGGACTTTCACCCAGGAGACCGGGGATCCTGTCCCGCATGTCATGTTTCCCCCAACCATCCCATTCTTCTTTTACTAAACCCAACCGTCCCGTTAGAATCGTGCTGTGATCAAGAAAGAAAAATGTGCTGACCACAATGACAAAGAAAACAATATGAACGTGTCCGTGTACACAAATCAATAGATTGAAATTACGTGACCATTTCACAAACTGCCGTGAGACTGGGTTTAAATGTGCCACCTGTATAGATATATATAGTTGCCTTACAACCTGCAGCCTGTTAGTCAGTCACCAGGGCACAGAGAACCCTGTTCTGCCTGTCTGTGTCAGAGGAAGTTTCCCCTCGCCATTATATTATATTGCTGCGTGGAGTTTTGAAAAGTGTAACTGCACTCGCGATAGCTTTATCGTCATTGATATGACTCCCCGTGACTTAAACAAAGAGTCGTATTTTCAATGAACCAATGAAAACCAACGTTACACTCCACAACATTAATGGCTGAAATTCTCGTCCTTAATGTAGAAACCTCACCTGCTCCTCCATTAGTGAATCCAGAAACATGCAGTTTGTATCCGTAGGACTCTGGGTCGATGGAGAACGAGGAGTAACGAGCAAACACTTTTTTTCCTCCAAAGTCCTCCATATCAACCAGCAACTCGTACTTTCTCCTCAGAGTCAGGTGGTAGAGAGACTCCAGACCTGAAAACAATCAAACATTTAGAAACAGTTTCATCATGAAGACATGACTGTTAATTTGGATTCATTTCTCACCGAGCCAGTACTCTCCAGCAGCGATACCAAAGCCGGTCTTGTATTGATCCCAGCCCCTGTAGAAGTTCACCGTGCCATCCATCCTCCTCTGGAACACCTGGGGGAGGCGGGGGAATTTACTGGAATGTGATTTATTGGGAAGGAACTACAGGAAGTGTTGACTTCAGTTAAAATACTCACCGTCCACCGTCCTCCTTCTGAGACCATGTCACAGTACACCTACACACACACACACACACACACACACATACACACACACACACACACACACACACACACACACACACACACACACACACACACACACACACACACACACACACTCACACACACACACAGACACACACACACACACACACACACACACACACACACACACACACAGAGACACACACACACAGTATTAGTTCATGTGATCCTTTAACTAAAACTGTATCCAAATGTACTTAAATCAGTTCTACTACTTCACCTGCTCAACCAGAATTACCCCATAGGAGAAAACATAGCCTATATGTTTTATTTAGCAGTAACTATTGGCCTGTTCAGCACCAACCCTGTCGCTGTCTCTGGTGCTGAAATATTTTAACTTGACTGGAAAGCTGTTTTCATTGTTCTTTAATACAAATTTGTCTGACAATGTGGCTTTTCTTTGTGATTTTTTGGACATAGGCTATGGGGCTAGGGGTCATTTCTTAATGTAAACATTAACCTGGTGCATTATAAAAAATAGGTGAGGGTTGCTTCTTGTTTTCACAATTTACAGCAGAAGTTCTCGGAGAATCTCTTTTATATCAAAGATAAACTGGTATTGTGACCGAATTTCCGATATCAAATAAGTGATATTAAGCCCTGATCTGAAGGTCAACCTGAGTCCCAGAGAGGATGAAGTGTACCTGGACAGCAGACGTGGCTCCGATGGGATAGATGGTGTACACTCCACTGGGTCGGCTGTTGTCATTGTGGTAAATGTCACTGCAGTCTACCGGCAGAATGAGCGGCAGGCAGCTGGTCAACAGTGGAGCCAGCAAGACGAGGAAGAATGAAACCAGCTGGAACAGAAGAGATATAATTAAGTTTATTCAGTTGGTATCACTCCGCTAGAATACTCTGTAAAGCAAGCTGAAGACTTTTGCTACCTCTGTCCAAAACTTGGGGCCACAAATGATTAAAATTTGTTTGCCAAACTATCAGATATATAAAGTTGTAAACTTACCTTCATGGTCATATTTCAGCAGAAGTTATCTGATGAAGATCCTGATGTCAGATTGTCTCGTCGCTCTGATGTCTGTGGTGTCTCTCTCGCACTTTTATATACTGTTAAGGTTAATAAGTTACTGAGCAGCTGCTGTTTCACACCAATAAAACTATAAATGGGTGGAAGCATGTCCTTGAGTGTGTGTGTGTCTGCCATTGGCTTACACAATGTTGGCACCCAAATCTGACTCGCCAGCACTTTTTTGGGTCTTGCCTCCATTAAAGGTCCAAAGAGAAAACTTTGTACTTTGGAGTAAAGTAGAGGACTTCAAAATTTTTTAAACCAAGAACCCCTTAACTGAAACAGAGACCGAGCAGGGACCCCCCCCCCCTACTACACATATATTGTATACAAGGAAGATGCATATTTTTACAATGGAAATAAGTTTTTAACTTTCTTGTGTTATCCTTGACAGTTCTGATAAATGTACAATGTCACTGTGATGGCATCTTGTTATGCATTTATTTCTGTTACTGTCTAATAAATCAATCAATCAATCAATCTTAAAATGGGCCTAGGTGTGTGTGTGTGTGTGTGTGTGTGTGTGTGTGTGTGTGTGTGTGTGTGTGTGTATGGGTGTGTGTGTCTGTGTGTGTGTGTGTTAGAAAATTATGATTTACCTACTTTTATCTCTCGTTAATATTAAAACTGTTTGCACAAGAATACAATAATACACTGATTACTCTTTTCTGTCTCAGTTAAATTAAACTCTTTGCATAGTAAGAACCCAAAACCCTGCTAGCTCTCACAAGAGAACATGGAACCATTGGCTCTCTTGTCTGAGCACGGTGTGATGCTGAGGAAACAACATGCACTCCCTGACCAGGTAACAACTGACCACATACACTCTGTATTATAGGGCTGCAGCTATCGATTCTTTTAGTAATCGAGTATTCTACCGATTATTTCATTGTTTAATCGAGTAATCAGATAAGAAATACTTAGTAAGAAATACTTAGTAAACAGCAATAGTAAATATATTTATTATTGCTGTTTACTAAAAAAAATGAGACAAGTTTTCGGCCCGGTTACAAATCATAACATAAATAAATAAACAATAAAACAGACAAAGGAGTATATGAAAACTGTGTGCGTGTGTCTGTGTGTGTGTCTGTGTGTGTGTCTGTGTGTCTGTCTGTGTGTATCTGTGTGTATCTGTGTGTGTGTGTGTGTGTGTGTGTGTGTGT